>NC_133357.1:13343769-13443769 GCF_030506205.2 Paramisgurnus dabryanus | reverse complement strand
CAAACAGGTTATTTCCTTATATTTCCAATTCAGAGCGCTGTAACGCACAGCGGTGCGAATTCCATCTCTTGGTCGAAAATGTATTCAAAACTTCAGAGCCAACATCGCTCGCGTTCTCAAATATCCCAGTGTAAATTCATGAATTCAGTGTCGTCCATGTAAAAGCTCAAGCGAACGTATTAAGACTCTTCATTGCCTAAACCGAGTAGTAGCGACAAATATCGCCCTCAAACGAAAGCGTCAAACGATCCAAACAAACGCTTTCTAGGAAAGAAAGACGTGGAAAAACAATACGTGACCGTCCGAGGCAGGACAGCCTACTTTATCCCGCCAAACACAAATAATACAGCCTTAAATCGCTGCGTAATACCAGTTGATAAATGAAACGGCTGAAAAAACATGTACATCCGTACTGTATGTAATCCTAGGGCGACTCTGTTGTTAACTTGCGTATGCGCACCTGTTTTATGACATCAGCTACCGGCGCGTTCACGGGAAACGAAGAACAATTACCTGGATCGGGAATACCCGACAAAGGTTATGGTCCACTATCCAGTGAGCTTTGATTTCTCTGCGAAATGTCCTTTTGTTGTGTGCGTAGAGCTGTCAGTGCTCGATGTCCCGTCTGTGAGGATTTAAAGCACAGCTTTTCAACTTTGCAGTCATTTTAACCTCGCTAACGAACGAGAGCATTAACTATCAGTGGCGCACGTTTACGCCAATGTACAGAGTGAACGAATGCACAACAGCCAATCAGAGCGATGGGGCGGGGTTTCACAGACTTTTTTTACAATGTCATCCATACATTTCCCTTGAACATATTTCTAACACTCAAATTAATAAAATGACTAGCTCGTATTTATTTATTTAGACAAATTAATAAAAAAGATTGAATGAATTGATTAAATAATACAATTCCTGCTGCCCTATAATATTTTTTTGCAAAACATTCCCTGGCCCTTGTGAACAAATATAAAAAATACTACTATGCTTTAGTAGTTCCTAATAGTAAACTGTTGTAAATTTGAGTATACTGCAGTTGTATATTATAGTAATTACTTAGTTACACTTTGATAATGTATTTTTATGTAGTATTAACTATAATAAATTGATAAACTAGTAAAAACTGTAGTAAATCTTAATATTAACCATTTTAAGGTAAAAAAACATAATATCTTTGAAAGTTGTTACAGTTTACTTTAGTAAAGACTAAAATATACTACAGTTTTTTTCATGTGGGTCATCATGGTAGTGGTGTTAATGGAAACAAACATGTTTATTAACTCGTTGAAAACAGAGGTGTGTAATTTTGTGGTCATGTGTCAAACAGCTGTGTAATGTAGGCCTATCTTTTTCAGTAACATCACCTGACCTGTTACATATATGTTTGCGCATCATGAATATTTGTTTATGTGTAACGTTTTACAATGTCAGATTATGCAATATCAACATACAGCTAAAAAGCATACATGATAAAATACAATAATATTTAACTTTTTTATGATTTTACTCTTTAATATTAAACTTTAAGGTGCTGTTTCCCAGGGATTAGTTTAAACAGGACTAGGCCTTTTAATTAAGAAATAGAAATAGTTTTAATAAACATGCCTTGCTAAAAACAATACTTGCATTACAAAGCATACTGATGTATTTTCATATGTCAGTGGAAGTTGTTTTCAGTTTGGACAGCTCTTACATTTTTTTTTTTTTTTAGTCTAGGACTAATCCCTGTCCGAGAAACCGACCCTAAATTGTTTTAACCTTAAAGGGATAGTTCATCCAAAAATAAAAATTGTGTCATCATTTCCTCATCCTCATGTTGTTCTAAACCTGGATGAGTTTCTTTTTTCTGATGAATGCAAAAGAAGATATTTTGAGAAATGATGGTAAACTGATTGTAACCATACTTCCATAATATGTGTTTTTTTTCTACTATGGAAGTCAATGATTACGGCAGCTGTGTGTTTCCCATCATTTTTTTTAAACGTCATCTTTTGTGTTCATCAAAATAAAATTAAACTCATACAGGTTTAAAACAACATGAGGGCGAGAAAATGATTGCATAATTTTCATTTTTGGGTGAACTATCCCTTTAATACCGAGCCGATAGGCTTTGTGTAGTATGATAGTACCACCTGCTGTCAGCCTATAGAATTGCACGCTGTACAAATCGTGCAAACATAATACATTCCTGAAATGGTTAATCCCAAATTTCCCACAAAGCGCGCGCACGAACACACTTAAAACAGCACCTCACGGGAACAGTTAAGAGAGTTGTGTGCTGGGTTTAAGTTAATCGTTAACTAAGGTCCTCAGTCACCTGAAGGTCATTGATCTGAAAGTCAGAAACGAACAGTTAAACTTCAAGATAGAAGTGGAACATGGGATATGCGACTTTACCTGTTGTCTCTACCAAAATCAGCCAAAGAGGTCTTTAATAAAATATATTTTGGCATCTTTATTCTAGCAAGGTAAGAAATGTAAGGATGCTCTGTACTTAGTACCTTCTCACTGAACATAAGAGGCCTGTTTTCTTGTTATTGTAAAATAACTTTATTTTAAAATAAAAATGCACATCTATTGAATAGATTAGATAAATGCATGATCCAAAGTTTCAAAATAACTTAAGGTAAGTTAGTAAGTAAAGGGGACATAAGAAAAACTGCATGATTACAGTAAATATATGTAGTTACATACAGTAATATGCATATTATAGTCATATATTCTTTGAAAAAAATATTTTGTTATATAGTATGTTAGTTACAACAAAGTTTGAATCTAGATATTATGGGCTATACCATACCACATTTTCTCTCTGCTGTAATATGCAAAAACACAAATAATGTATTTGTTCTAGGGATGCATAACAATTAATCGCGTTTAATCTATAGCAGAATAAATGTTTTTGTTTACATCATCATATATATGTGTGAACTGTGTATAATAATTATGTGTATATAAATATGCACACATGTATGTATAATTTTAAGAAAAAATTTAAATATTAAGTATTTATATTTATATATAATATAAATTATACATAAATATACTGTACAAATGTATACACATGTAAACATTTCTTTAATACATACATGCATGTGTGTGCATTTATTTATACAAAGTTATTATACAGTTCACACACATATATGATGTAAACAAAAACATATAGATAGATTAATGCTATAGATTAATTGGGATTAATCGTTAAGCATCCTTAATTTGGACTTTCTATTGTCTTTTGACAGTGGGAAATGGTAAAGTGACACCCCCTATGGATGCACAGGTCCAATGCAACAGCTCCTCTGACCCAGTAGGTTGTACGTAAGAGTCTGCTTTTTCAGTGCTTATACTTTGCATCAGGTATAGGGCCGTCTAAATACCTCTAATCTAACATTACATAATTATAAAACAAAGTATTTGACTTTTTCACTATTCTCACTCAGCATATTGTCTTTCCTTTATTGTTTTTGCATGAATGGACAGATGAAGAAGGATCAGGTCCATTTGCAGTCATCATTATTCCAAGCTTGCTGGCTCTGGGCACACTGATAGTTGTGTCTCAAATAATATGGAGCTATCTTACCAAAAGATCACCATCACAGACCACCTGTGATCCTACAAATATAAATGGTAATTGTATTAAACAGCAAACAATCAGCATTTAAAATGTTCTGTTGTTTGCAGTCTCTAAACAAACACTATATACAGTCCTTTGATTTGGTTGCTGTATCTTTCACAAGGGGAGCCTGTAACTTTAAATACAGTATGTCGCGGACCTGCTCAGGATACACTGGGTCCATGGGAAATACCTACTCAGTGCGTCCTGGAGGGGGTTGAGGTCTTTCAAATGGGACGATATGGACCAACCTGCAAAGGTCTGCTAAAAGAAGACAACACATCCATTGCTGTAGTGATTAAAACTCTTAAAGGTACAGAAAATATTTAAATGTAATCCTTGTAGTACAAGGTCAACGTAAATGTATTAAGCCTAATACATATATCTAGTAAGGGTTTTAGACAAATTACCTTTCACCTAATGTCTGGTCTCCGAAGTGCATAAACAAATGAATCAAAACTAATAAACTAACTTTATTTTTCCATAAGTAATTTTTCCAAAAAGCATTTTCACTGAAAGCATAACAATTTATGATTGTGGTCATATTCAAAGAGTGCAAACGCTGCAAATGCATTCACATTTCAGACAGGTCAAATCAACACGAGGCTAAAGAGTTTGTGGATATGGTTCTATTTCATGCGGCAATAAGCAAACACGACAACATAGTAAAAATGTTATACTGCCAGACACAACGGATGCCCATGTACCTGATTTTGGAGGCGAGCATTCCAGGAAACCTTTTGCATTTCCTCTGGAGTCTGCGAGAGGTAGAAATATTTACAGGTTGACAGTTTACGTGTCGAAAATCGCATAATTGATTTTGTAAATCTAAATTTGATTCTTATTAAACAGGGCAAATCTGGGACAGGCGATAACTTGCAAGCTTTTTCCGAGAGATCTGTTTATATTGTAGCTAAACAGGTGGCAGCAGGTCTGGTAAGTCTTATAACGTGTACAAATAATTGATTATGATTTTACCATAGCCTACATACAGATTGTTGTGTTTTCTCTTAGGACTACCTACACAGCTATCACAGAGTTATTCATGGGGATGTTGCAGCCAGGAACATGCTGATTGGCTCAGGGCTCTCAATAAAAGTCTCTGGTTTGAATTTGGCTTTTAAGAGCCGGCAGGCAAAAATGATTGACGAGGAACTGCAAGCTAAGGTGCCATTAAAATGGCAAGCACCAGAGCGGATGATGAGCCTTCCTATGACAGACAGAAGTGATGTGTAAATATGCCATCATGTTACATACTAGTGTACATCCTTTACGATACTTTAAAAGACATGCATAGGCAAAAAAAAAACTATTGGTGTTGTCCTATTCTTACAGATGGTCCTTTGGAATTCTTCTTTATGAGTTGATAACCCTTGGTAATTTTATTTTAGATTGTTAAAACATCAAAGACTTTTCAAAGCAGTCACATATTTACACACGACTTCCTCCCTTTGCTCCGAAAGGCTCTCCTCCCTATCCTGATCTGGAACCGTCAGAAGTTCTCCCCCACACTTTTGCCCACTACAGAATCAAAAGACCAGAGAACTGTGGGGCTCAATTGTAAGTACTTTGTGTCTTTTTTGTGGTGTAATGCTAAGTGGTTTCATTCTAGTAGCTGGTCCGTAAAGGAAAACACCACCGTTCTTCAACATTTTACTACGTTCTTACCTCAACTTAGATTAATTAATACATACCTATCTTTTTTCAATGCGTGCACTTTTAATCTTTGTACAGCGCTTCTTGAATGTGTTAGCATTTAGCCTATCCCCATTCTTTCCTATGGCTCCAAACAAAAGTTTTTATTTTGTGCCACCATACTTACTTGTGTAACTACTCATGTAACAGTCTTTAAATAGGGAAAACATGGAAGTGTTTGGTGTCTTCCAAATTCATCCCTGTTTGAAGCCATTGGAATGAATGGGGCTAGGCTAAATGCTAACACATTCACAAGGCACTGTATAAAGATTAAAAGTGCACGCATTGGAAAAAGATATGTATTCCATTGTCTAAGTTGAGGTAAGAACATAGTAAAATATTGAAAAAGTAACAAGAATAACCTGATGTCATCTGGCATTTCTTGCAGATATGACCTCATTAAGTATTGCTGCATGTGGAACTTCAAGGACCGGCCTGTGTACTCTGCCATTATGAGACTTCTAGATTGCTACGTCCACCTTACAGACACAAGAGCTCTTTGCTCTGGACAGCCGATAGATATCTGTGAATACAGAAGAAAAGCAGGGCTGGTCACATGAACACGACTTTCAGAAACCAGCTGTGGTTTATATAGTGCAACTCATTCAGATCCATAGGACTGACATATCACATTCAGCTACTTTATCATTAGGCCATGCAATCATGGTAAGTGATACAGCGGCCTCTAGTGCTGAACTTAATTAACAACATTACTTGTACGTAGGATCTTGGTTTAGCAGTTTAGAGATGAATTTCTGTACAAGGTACCGTAAACTAACCGAAGACAACTTACTGTTACTAGGGACGCAACAAAAGATGTTTATTATCCTAAAACCACCCAATAGCAGCTAGGAATATCTGAACTCTTAAAATTAAAGGGATAGTTCACTTTAAAATGAAAATTCTGTGATCATTTACTAATCCTCATGTTATTCTAAACGTGTATGAGTTTCTTTAGATATTTTGAAAAATGATGGTAAACACACAGCAGCATGACCAATGACTTCCATAGTAGGGAAAAAATATTTTGGAAGTCTTGTGATAAATGACTAAGAAAATATTTTGATAAATGATGGTAAGCACACAGTTGACGGTACCCATTAAATTTCATCATATTTTTTTATTCCTACTATGGAAGTCTATGGTCACTTACTGCTATGTGTTTACCATCATTTCTAAACATATCCTTTTTTGTGTTCATCAGAAAAAAGAAATTCATACCGGTTTAGAACAACATGAGGATGAGTAAATGATGACTGACTTTTAATTTTAAAGTGAACTATCCCTTTAAACTTTCGAAAAGCATGGCTTTTAAAAACCTTTATTAACAGTCTTTCTGATGGGTATTTAAAACATATGGAATCCTTGAAGAGAACCCTTAAATAACCTTTAATTTTAAGATTTTCACGTGCAATCTAAATATTAGACAGTATCTAAATGCAGATGTAAATAGTGATGTATAAGATCCAAAGCGTGAACACTAATACGTGTGACATGAACAAGAAACATCAAAGTACCGCGAGAATGATTCAAGAGCCTGGCCTTGAAATCCTGCTCGCGATATTTTGACGTCATACGCCGTTCGGGCTGCGCATCGTTTACGAGTATACATTTGACTATACTGTATGAGCTTTCTTACTGAACAGAGAGGGAACAGAATCCGACATTTAAATTTTTTAGCATGTGTTTGCTAATGGAGAGAGGTGGCAAAGACAAAGCTTAAAACTAAGAACATGTTATTTTTATCTACAATTTCATTGGACTTTCTTTAAATGAAAAAAAAAATGTGTAGCCTAATAATTACTAGATCAATTTAACATTTGTGACTTGGTTGTCTTATATATGGACAAATATATATTTTTTGTCAGAGAACTGCCCCAATTTCTGTAAGGTTCATCTGGGAAATATCAATGGTCAAACTAAAAACAAAAGACAAGACTAAAAAAACACAAGACAAAACACCACTAAATTTTAATTTAAATCAACCAACACAAAGTGATGTCTTAACATGGTTACATTTCAAGGTTCTGTTTTCCTATTAAACCCATACACCCAAGTGTACATAGCAAATCAAAATAAATTTCACTCTTTAAACATTAGCAATTATTTAGGGATACTGTAGAAAGCAGGACCCCTTAAAACAGAGGCCAACATGCACATACTGTACACTTCAACAAAATCCTTTGGTGGGAAGTAAACTTTTTTTGTCAAACCCACCATTCCTAACATTGTTAATTGGTATTTGTTTTGAAGGCTTATCAAATACAATATGAGACATACAGTTTTTTTTATCATGGTCAAATATTAACCAGGCACTAAATAATCATGATGATAACCGTATCTTAGACATACTGTAGTTTCCTTTACACATAACTGCACAGATCAGTAAGATGCAAATCCCTTTTTTAACAATTAAACGTTCCTTTTTTAAAAATAAATAATTCTAATTATTACAGTTCACTCAAAAAAATAAAAAGTTGGATTTACTTAAAAAACCTTCGTCAAGTGGGTTCCACATAGCTTTGTTAAGTAATGTCAACAAATAAAATTTAAGTTGTATTTACTAAAAAAGTTTGTGTAAAATTGACAATTTAAATGTTACATGGACTAAAGAAATCCTAGTAAAGTCACCATTATGAAACATTTAATTGATGAAAAAAAATTATGATTTAATAACTCCATAACAACGAATCAATCAATCAGAGTGCAGCTGCTCAATACAACCTTTATTTAATTATAGTTTATCAAACATATCACAAACATATTTGAAATGCAATGTAACATTTCAAACCATTTGTTGGTTTGTTTTGTTCTAAAATATATCAGAACAAGTTAATTAACTAATACTTGGCCACTTATTACTCAGGTACCTATCTAATCGTGCTACACTTTTGCAAGAGGGTACAACAATTCTGCCAGAACAACAATTTACCCATAACACTGCAGCATCATCAGCCAATGAGATGCAAGTCTGTATTGGTTTTATTAATCTGTTACTTTTACGCAACAGTGCTTTATTGGCTGAACAAATAATTTTGGAGTAAAGCTGACAAGACACAGTCTTTTGTTGAAATTACTAAGTTAAATTAATCATATGCCGTTACTTGTGTTTGTTAAGTAAAGTGAACAAGAAATTATTTAGTAAAACTGACTCCAACCAAGTTCATTTTTTTGAAATGTAATTTACTTAAAAAAGCTAATATATTTTAATTATTTTTAAGTTTTAGATATACCAGTGTTATATAAGTGTTTTAATCAGTAAACACAAAATGAAAATATCAGTATTACACATGAAAAAAAAAAACTTCAAATCTACTTCCTTAACAACCACCACCAAATAGAAGCAGTTCTACAATTATAAATCCCACAGCAAATTTGCCAAAACCCCTCCTGCCACTTGCTTCTTCAGTTTTGGATCAGTGCAGACGAAATAAGCACCACCCATATCCTTACATCTCGGTCAACCACTGACAAACTATTATTCGGATCAATAAAACACACGATAATATGTGCAATGCAGAGGCCATTTCTCT
This sequence comes from Paramisgurnus dabryanus, assembly GCF_030506205.2. Classification (NCBI taxonomy): domain Eukaryota; kingdom Metazoa; phylum Chordata; class Actinopteri; order Cypriniformes; family Cobitidae; genus Paramisgurnus; species Paramisgurnus dabryanus. The sequence goes on along the minus strand of NC_133357.1, from coordinate 13,434,925 downwards.
TTCCTCCCATAGTGATTAAAGCATCTAATCAAAGTTTTCGTAACTCTCCCGGATCGGGAAGATTTCATCAGTTTATCTGGGCATAAAAGGTTTATCATCCCAAAAGCTAAATGATTTAGTTTGATTTAAAATGACTTAAAATACTTTAAAATGATCGATATGATTCGATCACAAGAAGCAGTAGGATTCCAACAAGCTGCACAGGCCTTCTCCGGTTGGGAAGAGCCGTCGGGAAGAAATCTTCCAGGCCATTGCTTCTTCACACTTTAGAGCTCCACAGGGCTTTTGGAAACAGTATGTAGGAAACTAACCATAACAAGTAGTAAACACATGCTGAAGGGAAGGAGGAACAAAAGACCATGGCAATTCCTATAGTAAGAAAGAAAAAAACAACTTAATTTATTTGCTCACTAACTGAAAACCTAAGATGTTCCACTATATAAAATATTTTAAGCATATTATCTGGTGTTCCCATAGCTCACTTGGTACATCATTGTGATAGCAGTATAAAGGTCATGGGTTTGATCCAAGAATACACACAGGCTGATAAAATGTGAAGACTGAATGCACTGTAAGATGCCAATTGCATACTGGGCAGGGCAATAATATTCTTTGGCTACCTAACCAAATGTTTTCCAATGTTGTGGTACATTTTTGGGATATATTTATAATTTTTATTACATTTCAACAAGCTGCACAAGTCGATTACATACTTTAGATGAAACCCAGCAAGCATTTTTGCGTTTAAAAGACATCTAATAGCCATCAAAACACAGAGTCTAGGCTAAAACTTAAAAGACAAAATTTGAGCTGTGAGTGAAAATTTATATCCCAAAAATAAATTAAATAAAACCAAACATTTTGTATTCACTGTTTATCTTCGCAAGTTATGTAACCAAATTCAAGTTTGTTTTGGCTAAAAGTGGGTTACTTATAGTCTGACTATTTGGATCTAAGTGAAATGATGGCTGTTGTTTGCTGGGAAGCATCTGCCAGATGCATAAACGTGAACTCATTTTGTTGGCTCACTTGATTTTAAGTATTTACCTCCGACGTAGACCACTTTCTTCCAGGCTTGAGACTCCAGCACTCGGTCATGTGGGTAGAAGTTCTGGCTCACCATGAAAAGAATCATAGCCACTGCTATTATTCTCAGTACTGCCATATTTTCACCAGTTAGCAGGGAAACGCAAGCTAGCATTGCAGATGAGTAGGTGCATGGTAGACCACGGTACATAAAGGGAATTCCTGCAGCAGAAAACAGCAGACACACTTCTAAATCAATTATGCTATTGTATTTGCATGATTTCTTTTTATTACATGATTGATTCAATGAAGTAGTGAAAACTATTGTGTGGGTTTGGCACATGATTCAGATATTTTATGGTCTAAGTTCCTCACCACTAGAAAAGAAGCAGAGACGCACAAAGACAGACAGCACGTAGACAATGCACAGGATATTGTCTAGCAGACTGGGCGTCCGTAAAAGCAATGATGTCGCTATTCCAAATGTTGTAAAATCAGCAAAATCATCCAACTTTGCACCTGCAATACACAACAAACAAGCACGTTGTTAGAGTAGATGGGGGCATGTTTTCATCCGCCTGTGAGTTTAAAAAAAGGTGGACTGGAATTTCAGCACCGTGGTCAAAAATGCAAGCTATGTCAGATATGCAGAGGGTCCAAAGCTTTGGGACAAAACAGACAATCAGTGAGTGATCCCCTGAATTACAGCCTGCTTCGTCACCAAATAGCTGTCGGTTGACACAACAGGGACTGGAATCAAAATAACACCTAGCTGTGAGGAGATGCAGAACAACAATGTGGGACATAAAGCTTATGAGGACAAGTGACTTGGCATTGTGGGAGCTATTTGGGGCAACAAGGAGGACGTGACCATCAGCACATACACCTTATGTTCTTCGACTTAAGTGGTTTTATATGAGCCTTAGAATACCTGCTTGTTTGATTTTGCACAAAAACTTTTTAAATAAATGAAAATAATGTTTGGTAGTTGCACTCAGTTTAGCACAATTTCAACATAGCATTATTGCACTAATACACTTCAGAAATTAATGTCTTTGTATTTTTGTCTTGTTTTCCAGTATACAAAATGCAAAAAAAAAAAAAATGTGTCGTTGATTTTGCTTATCAAGTAAATATTATATGAATTAATAATATTCAGAAAATGTTGTCTTTAGAATTTAGATAACGCAAGTTAAAATAACCACCAAACTATCGGAATTGCAAATATAAGTCTGAATAATCATCTATCGGTATAATTAAAAATATATATATTTACATCGGTGCATCTCAAAAAAATATTTGCCAGTTCGGTAAGAAAAATTAATATTAATTCAATAAACCTTAATAAAACGTGATAAAGTAAATTTTTCTTAGCCCACTGCCAAATATTTTAAGTTGTTTTAGGCATAACTTACTTGATTTTAAATGTTTTTTTTTTAATGAGACTTAAAATGTTAGCATCTCGACTTAAGGTTTTAAATATTTATGCTTGAAAAAAAAATTTAAGTGAATATTTGTGAAAACAACATTAGAAAATGTTTAACAACCCTATAGTGTTAAAAATCTTAATTTGTTTTATTTAAGACACAACCAAAAGATTAATCCGTATTTGTTAACAATGTTAAACTGGTCAAGAATCACTTCTGTCCCAACTCAGTTCTACCATAGACTGTAAAAAATATGGAAGTAGTGTCCTTGACGTCACCTATTGGTTTGTAAAGAGCTTTTTTGAAGCCAATAGTGGGTGAAGCCTGCCCTCACCATCTTGGCCACGCGTTAATGGGTAAAGAGGCGGGACAAGAGTGATGCTGAGGTGGTTGGTTGCTGAAAAGTGAAACCTGTCACTCAAGTGGCCATGCTCTGAATTAATATAATTTAAACAGATGAGTTACAAAATCCCCCCCCCCCCCCCAAAGTTGTCATGAAAGACAAAATGAGCTATATAGACCAAAATCACTTTTTGTACCAGGCTGTAAACATAATTTTTTGTTGTTAAGTTGGGCATTTTAACAAAGGAGAGGGGGGGGCTATGGGAATTGTCTCCCTTTTGGAGCCAGCTCTAGCGGTCAGCGAATAGTTGCAGTTTAAGTCACTTCCGTATTGGCTTCATCAGAGAGATCGGAAGGTTGTCCCTCGAGTTCTACTTTATCCCCAAGACACTAGGTGTGTTCGAGATCATCCGGCGCTGCGCAGACCGATCGGCGAGGTTTGCCGCTTGCAGTCGAGGGAGGAACTGAAGACGGAGCCATCAAGCCGGACACCTGGGCTGCGTTCAGCCCCGACAGAACGTTGCACAACGTTTATTAAACTGAAACGGTGATGCATCGAACACCCTGTTGTGATGACGCAAGAGTTGCAACTATGGTAGCTGAGAGGCCATGCTTTGTGTTCTTTTTTAAATGTTTCTGAAGCCTGATGAAATCGTTATAAATGTGTGTTTAATACTGTAAAATACCCCTGGGGCACGTTCAATCTCACACCGGTGCGCAACGTTTTGCTACGGTTTCCGGGTTGAACGACATGTTTCCTGGAAACGGTGTGCAACGGAATCCAACAGGTTTTAGAAGCGTTTTCTCTTGTTTGGTGGGTGTGTCAGAAATGTCGGCCCAATCAGCGGCAAGATGTATAAAACCACGCGATAGTAAAGAGACAGCTCTCTCAATGGGTTCAAGTTGGAATGTTGTCTTTCATTCTGGACGGCAAGGTCAGTGACTGTAACATCGAGGGTATTTTACAGTATTAAACACACATTTATAACGATTTCATCAGGCTTCAGAAACATTTAAAAAAGAACACAAAGAATGGCCTCTCAGCTACCGTAGTTGCAACTCTTGCGTCATCACAACAGGGTGTTCAATGCATCACCGTTTCTGTTTAATAAACGTTGTGCAACGTTCTGTCGGGGCTGAACGCAGCCCTGCTGCTTGCCGTAGTGACGTGTGCCCCGTGTTTCCTTGTTTTTAATCGCAAATGAAGTGAATTAAAAGCTGAATTTGATAAAAACAAACCTTTTAATAAAAGTTCCAACCAGAAACATTTTATATCGAATATTTTAATTGCTGCTTATACTGTATACCCGAAAATAACGGGAAACAAGCCTATATTATTAAAATACCAATAGAGTTTGTTATTTTCATTTTTATTTTATTACACGACACAATATAACATATTTAAGCATATTAAAGTGTTTTTTCCTGTTTTAAAACATGAATTTATAATGTTTATTAGTGGAACTAAAGGTTGGATTAAACTTGAAACGCACGTGATCGTTGTCATCAATGAGGCGACCAATCACGTAAAGCTGTTACGTCATCACAACTCCGGGCAGCCGCTCTGGAGAAGCTGCACCGGCTGAGTTAGCCGGCTACTCTCGAAACGCTCTCGCGGTACTTAAAAACCATATGACACAGTCACGTGCCTGCAGCGCCACCTTAAGTCGGACAAAATTACTAACCGTAACGCACTGCTTCAAGTCAGCCGCCGATCGGTCTGCGCAGCGCCGCATGAAGTCGAACACACCTACTAATTCTTACTCACCCAATGCAGAACATGCATCCAGTTGCCTAGCAACAGCTCCATCTGCCAAATCCAACAGGTAACCGATCAGAACCAGCCAGCATGCGGCATGATGATGCCTGTGAATAACAATGGAGGCATAATGATGAACTTTTAAGCTTTTTAACTTGTTGTCAAGTGAAATTTCTGAGATTTTAAACTTTTTTCCACTTTAAAACACATTACTTATCAGTCAGATAACTGAACAGACGTTAATATCAATATCTTTCTCAAACTGAAATTTTATAAAATGATTTTCATAATCAAAAACTTATGTGCTTACCCACTGAGACTGCAGAGAATTGAGGCCATGCCCATGACCATGTTGGCCATAGAAAGAGCATTGGCAGCATTTTTACGGGCAAACTCCTTCAGATGCACCCAGTTAGCTTTTTCGTTCAGCAAAAGTTTGTTAGCGTACTGGAACAAGCCTGGGAACAATGACAAATACTAGCAATTACACAACAGCTCGTATTTTGTCCGTACATTGTTTGGAGAGTCCTATGACAATATAATAAAAGAGGGTGAAGAAACTGGATACCAGGAAATTACAAGCAGCTTGATTAAAAAAAAACAAGTTGACTAGTTACACTTTATGATTAATTGTCTGTTTATCATTCTAAAGTACAGGTTAATAACATACCATGTTTGTAATGATTAACTTTACCTTTCTAGAACATTTACAAGTAAAAAACAAACAGAAAGGAAGTAGATATGTTTACAAATACTTTTACAACTGAAATGCAATAAAATAACTGTAATAATATTTGTCCAATAAAATATACACACCGTATTAGTTAGAAAATGTAACTGTGGTAACTAAAGCCTTCAATTATTAACATCAAACGTAAATCTGTTATGCACTGATGTACAGAAAGACCTACTTCTAAGAAAATACACCATTGCATTGCCAACAACAAAGCAATTCAATAATATAATTTCAAATGATTGGTCATTTGAATTATAATCCCTCAATGCATGAAAACCCAAGGTGCTAATGCCACAAAAGGATACAGTTTTCAGAACAGTATAGAAAGAGGTGTTGGGAAAGATCACCACTGGGGTTAAATGTTGTTATTCATTCACAAAGCAGATATTACATTTTGATCTACCATTACAGCAGATCCCTACAACCAGGCCACCAGAAAAACATGTTCACACTGCAGACAAAAATCCAATCTTTGTGATGGCATGTCAACATTGATGCCATAACAATGATACAGGCAAATGACTTTCTGGTCCAACAACTAGATGCAGCGAACAGGTGGTAACAATACAAAACCTTCAGAAATTGCAGTTGAACAGCTTTGGCGTTGATTTTTTTTGATAGGGCTAAGGCCACATCCACACGAAGCCAGAACTGATCTTTTATCCTCTTTTTAAAAAAGGCTGTAAACACGGCGTCGTCTGAAGAAACAATCTGCAACTTAAATCGATGTATGCATGTGGCGCTGTCATTCTGCAAAAGAGATAAACTACAAGACTTGGATCTTTATGCATATGCATAAACATTGTCTGTAAATATGAGCTGACATCACTCACATCTCAAACTTGTCTTCCGCCATTTTGAGTACCTGAAGTGGTCGCAAAAGAACTAGAAGCTATGCCTTCGATATGTTGTGAGCATCTAAATTGCTATTTTTACAACACTAAGAAGGCTCGACACAACATGATACTTTGCTCGAAGTATCACCTATGTTTCTACACGTGAACTCTATGGAAGCATATGGGTAGCAAAATTCAATTTAGAATGTAATATGCAATATGACAATGCAATATGTAAAATGACAATGCATTTCTGTATTTAAGTTTACATTTTCCATGCATGTATGTGCAATCCTTGGTGCAAAATAGAAATGAAAATGTAATACTTTAATTTACATTTTCCATTTTCTACAGCCCTGTTTTAAATACATATTTTAATGCTTTAGAAGTTGCAAAATTAAAATGGAAATGTATTACCCGAACTGATATAATGTGATTCACATTGTCAAGCAAAAACTGTAGCAAAATTATCATTTAAATGTAAATTTCCCTAAATGCATTTACATTTACGGATGGGAAACTTGGGATTGCATTTTCATTTACACAACGTGCTATGGATGTAGCAAAATTAAATTGGAAATGTATTAGCTGGTTTGATAAGATGTGCTTTACATAGTCAAGCAAAAACTGTAGCAAAATGATCGTTTAAATGAAATTTTCCCTAAATGCATTTACATTTACGGGTGGGAAACTTGGGATTGCATTTTCATTTACATAGCGCGCAACGGATGTAGCAAAATTCAATTGAAAATGCATTCTGAGTTGACCACGCCCCCGCCATGTGAATCACTGCGTCAAGGCGGGGCCAACAACTTCCATTGCCTGGCCTGAGGCTATGGAGCTAGAAGAGTCTCAATAAAGATAAATGCACACACTACATTCACATATGCACACACAGGATTCATAAATACACACACAGGATACACAGATGCGCACAAAATTCACAAATGCACACACAAAATTTAAGAAGCACAGAAGATTCACAAATGTACACAAAATTCAGAAATGCACACAAAATTCATAAATACACAACCAATTCAGAAATGCAAACAACATTTACAAATGCACTCAAGATTCACAAATGCACAGGACAAGATTCAGAAATGTATTTCTGATGCACACACAAATATATCTTGATTTACAAACTGTTTTGGTCTGTGAACTGCATTTACTGCAACCAACTGACAGACAGAACTCCACCGCGCTAGCTCGCGCCCGCACCACGTGCATATCACGCTGTGTAAACTTCTTCTTCTTCGGTTTTATTGGCGGTTGGCAAACCAGCTTAAAGGTCATGTGATTGGCTTATAAGTAAACAATCCCCCACGTGGGGTGCGTTCTTGTGATTGGCTAAAACAAGGGAGATATCTAATTGGTTGCAGATCATTCCCTGTTTAAAAAAAGGCATTTTTGTGTCGAGCCAAGTCAGGGGAGTCTCAAAATTCACACACAAATGCAGTAAAGTTCACAGACCAAAAACAGTTTGTAAATCAAGATATATTTGTGTGTGCATCAGAAATACATTTCTGAATCTTGTCCTGTGCATTTGTGAATCTTGAGTGCATTTGTAAATGTTGTTTGCATTTCTGAATTGGTTGTGTATTTATGAATTTTGTGTGCATTTCTGAATTTTGTGTGCATTTGTGAATCTTCTGTGCTTCTTAAATTTTGTGTGTGCATTTGTGAATTTTGTGTGCATTTGTGTATCCTGTGTGTGTATTTATGAATCCTGTGTGTGCATATGTGAATGTAGTGTGTGCATTTATCTTTATTGAGACTCTTCTAGCTCCATATGAGGCCTCTCACGTGGGAAACATGGCGGCAGCAGGGCTGATTGAGACTGTTATTCGCTGACCGAAGCATAAACAGAGAAATATTAGTATTTATGGAGATTATTACGTGTTGACAGAACTACAGCGTTGTTTGATCCTCTCACCGAATTGTCTGCATTATCAGACGCTGACATCTGTTTGGTAGTTCACCTCCCACTGTCCTGTGGCTGCCTTTCGTGCCTTCGCATTCAAGTAGCGTGGTGGCAATCGGGATAGTCGGGACTTTTCCCGGTGGACTGGCAGTGTTTTGAGGCTGCGAACGCCGGTCTGATAGTAGTTATACATTGCGAGTTAGCAACACAATCTGGCAGCCTGATGTGCGTCCGATTCCCGCTGGTCAAACTCTGCACCCTTTTTGCTCAACACAGTATATAAAAGTGCTTAACCCGTTCGGCAGGTCCATAGGATTTACAAAAATACGGGGATCAGTGAGCGACCCCTCAACAAATGGCATAGCCTGTTGGCCTTTGATGTGTTTATTGCAGTATGTATGCGGTTAGATTTGTCAAGCAGCCGCTTTGTGCTTTCACAATCCGTTTGCGCGCTGCAGCTGCTGACCGCTGCTTTTGACTATAAAAAATATCGTGTGATTGACAAAAGCGCAAAAACAATATAACAAAAATCATCACAAAACAATATACTTTAGATATTATTTGATAGACTAGTAAGTGTGGATTAATGATGTTTAAAATAGCCTGGTGGTCAGGAAATTAATGGATCAAATCAGCAGATTTGCAAAAGTTTATTTATCGCCACATATCATAAATAAAAATTAGCAGTGTAACTTTGAAGTATACCACATTATATTTCCTACGTATATATAATTTCCACATTATAGACGAGAGTATTCAACGGCAATAAACGTCTCATATGGCAATAAATATTTTCACAACATTATTATTTCTAAAACGTTGACAAAATTATTTTCAAAGGAACTGTATTCTTACAGTTATTCAAAGATGCACACATTATTCCGCATATGACTTGAATATTGACTTAACATAACAGCATCATTAAATGAATAAACAGAGAAGGAAGCAGGATTGATGTAAATTGTATTAGCAATATTACTGAAATAAACCCTTGAGGTCAAACACGCTTAAAACCACACTAACAGGTCAAAATAAACAATAACAGTGGAAAAAACATTATTATCTCTCAACACTTTATATGACAAACAATATATTTAAAGGAAATATTCTTACAGTATTCAAATATGCACACATAATTCCATTTATTACTTCCTGTTTATGAGCATGTTTGTCTGCGCTCTGTTAGGTGCGCATCCCTGTCTTCCAAACAGGTATCATTTTGTATAGTTCCTTATAATTAGCCATGATTTTATTATTGTGAAAATTGTTTTTTGGCAGATTGATTACGGTTTGTATTACTCTGGTTTTTTTTTTTTTTTTTTTTTTTTGACCACCGAGGGCCTACAGATGTTTCTTCCGCGAACATTTCATCACAGTTCAAATAAACCCTGACTGTTACATGTATGTATTTATACGTTGAAAACATTGTTCAAATCTTTTTTAATTATTTTAAAATACAGAAAACGGCGTTAAAACCCCTCACAGAGTGAAAAAAAGTAGACAGACTGAACTTCGACATAAATACCTTCTAAGTTTGAAATGTTTTGTGAAGAAGAAGAACCATTATCTGTTCCGGTAAAATTCTGTTCTTTAACAATAATGCATGGATTTTCATTTAACAAGAATAACCATGGTTTTACTAGGTTTAACTATGGTTGTAGAAAATCTGTAGTAAACATGTTTTTTATTTATTTTGATTTAAGGTAAAACAGTTCATTTTGGTAGGGGTCATTAATTGTTTTACTGTTTGCTGCATGTTAAACGACCATCTCCACAATTAAACGTAATTTTACTTCATATGTTTTGTTTGCTTCTCTAAAACGAATTTCATTTCATTTAATTTGTTTCTTAATTTTAATCTATGTTTTGTTAATAACTTTTGTGGACATAAATAAATAAGAACATTAAAAAGTATTGAATAAGATAAGACGACGTCACTGGACACAGGTCAGAATATAGCCTACCCTTCACTACGCTTCTGCTATGAAAGAGTATAAAAGTACATAAGTTAAATGTATGTTTGGTCTGATCGGGTCAATATGCTGATGTCCGGGTGTGCAAGACTAGTCGATCTGCAATAATTATTCGAAAAGAAATAAATCTATTCGAATGTTTTACGTGTCACTGCAGGTTTAATAATATTGAATGGTCATTTAATGCGTTATCACTTCATCTGTGTTATTTTATGTAAAGAAGTATACCTAAAAATTATTTTGTATTTATTTCTAATTGTTTTGGCCATTCGGTTCGCAGTAACCTATTTCGAGATTTAACGCCGCTGGGTTTTCTGATTTCACTTGCTCGCGTGTTATTTAGTCGTGCTCCGCATCATGAGAAATTAGCCTCTTTTTACCGATAAAACAGAAGAGCTAACCGAGACAGACACGGAGAATGAAACGAAACTTAGAAAACAATGCGGTGCTCTTATGAACCGGACTGCTGCAAACAGTAAAACATGCAATGACTCCGTCTTAGATGATCCTTACGACATTAATCATAGTTTTACTATAGTTAAAGCCAAAATCATAGTTACAACAAGATGGTTTAAAAAAAAAACCACCCAACAGCGTAAAAAACCTTAAACCTTACTGTAGTAAAACCATGGCTAACCGGGGGGGACGGGGGGGTCATGACCCCCCCACTTTTACTGTGCGTTCACAAGGCCACCAAGCATCAAAGTGGCCAGAAGTCATAAATTTTTAATGAGAGACGGAGGCGAGCTCCGGCGAGCAACAGCGCAGTGCGTCATGTACAGTGTTCTCTGATTTGTTACTTAGATTTGAGTGAACTAACATTCAGCCAATCACAGAGCGTGTCTGCATGAGCTTCAAATCTCTTGTTGATCTTGTGAAGTTTCGTTTGTTCATTTACTTTTGCTATTACGCCGTCTGGGATAAAATGCACCCCAGAAAAAAGCAAAGGACGATTAGCCTACATAATTTTTTCAAACACACGTTAGATAATGTTGCAGTATGTCGTGATGACACAAGTTGCACAGATTAAAATAAGCAGAGTTTAGAGCTAAAATATGGTTTGTTTATCTCAGTTTAATTTTAATTCGAGTTGTGTTGCACCACTTACATTTAAACACAGCTTACAAACCTTATAATATAGATTAAAACTTATTTATGTTAAACCCATCATCTGCGCTGATGAATCTGCCGGTGTAATTAAACAGCAACAAATGTTGACGTTGTCATTCATAAAGAAAATAAACAGTTTATGCAGGCAAATGTAATATATTTTTTTGTAGCCTATATTATAAATCACTATACATCGGTAATCTAAAGATCTTATTCAAATAAAAACATTTGACAATCATTAAAACAATCAATTGTATTGATTAACGAAGCAATGTGGCAGGAAATATTGCGAAGCTCAGTTATTGTGATATAATGAATGAACAAGATGTTCCGCCGCGACGCATTTGTCATGAAGCACCGCCGTGTGTCCGTTTATTCACTGCTCTCAGTTTCTGACTGGAGCGCGCATGACAGAGGAGAAGCGCATACGAGCATCGGGAGCTGTCACTGATAGTGTTAAGTAATATTTTTAAGCCGTCAAACTCACTCTGTTGAGACGTTATAATAAACGCATCTTTGAATAGTGCCACCACGCTCGCGGTGTCTGTTTCTGATGATTTAGCCACATATTTAATTGTAGAAAATCTATTTGAACTCATCAAACATTAAAGTTAATCAGAGATTTAAAACAAAGTTTAAAGTAATGGAGCAACAGGATTAAAGATAATCTAGTTTAATTGTAAAAAGTTTGGAAGTTTTGATGTTTTGAACAGGGGGTGCTGTGAAATAATTTTTTTTTTAACAAAAAACCTATGAGCCTATAGGCCTATTTTAAATACATTTTAAAAATAAATACATTGAGTTTTAATACTTTATTGTCATATACACTTCAGTGCACACAGCCAGGGTCTGAAACATACAGACATCATCAGTTATCAGATAAATATATGCGCTATTAATCAGAAGCAGAAATACTTTGAATAATCCCAGGGAAAATTACTTTCATTATAACTTCAGATATACATACATAGAACATATTTTAATACAACATATAATATTATAACAACATAATAATAATTAAACTTCACAATTTTTAATATCCATGCGCACGAAAATATTTTACTTTCGTTTTTAAATCACACGTCGATTAACAGTGGTAAAATATTCTCACAGTAACATACCTAGTATATTTTTATATAGATCTTTTTTTTACTAAATAATACTATTACTGTCTTTTTTAACTTACAATTCATAAATGGAACAAAAATAATAATGGGTTTAGTTCTGATATTGTATACTTTTATAAAATAAATACATGGTGTATAATTACATTTTTAGAATATATTAGGCTTTATATAAGGTTTGTACTCTAAAAATTCTTTATTTGTTACAAACAAGAGATAAAGAATTTACAAACGTTCTCATCTCACCATATCCACAGGTACATAGTCATTATATACAATAAATTCGTGGGGTAGCATTTAAAAAAAAAAAAAAAAGATGCATTCGTTTAAAGTAAAGCATTTATTTACTTAGATGAAGCAGCTATTTACGCCTTCTAACGTCTCATAATCGGTCATCATTTATGTCCAAGAGACTCAATAATAATCTTTTACATTTTAATCCTTTAATTTTTCATATTAAAAAGCGTTTTTGTGCTTCTTCGCATTCATGTATGTGATAAGCAAACCCGCGTTGTCATCCCGTTAATACTGTATGCGCATAATATCAACGCGCTCTTTACTATAGCAAAAGACACTCGCGTCGCGCATTGCGCCGGTTGTATAATAGAGTCCAAAGTCTCTCATGAGCTAGGGGACGAATGCCCAGGGAGTTCAGAATTCCTGTGTGGGCATGCATTAGCCAAAGGTGTGTGAGTCTATTCTGGGTCATGGTGCTGCTTACCCATGTCTTCAAAAGACGCAAGGCGGAGAAAGTGCGCTCGGATGAGGCCACGGAGATGGGTAGGCACAGACAGTAATGAAATTAAAATCCAAAATACACGTAATAACATACGTGTGTCAAAAATAATCTCCTAAAATATTCATAAGTAATATATAAATTGTGCAAAATATTTTTACTTAAAAAAAATCTCCCTCTCGCCAACAGTGGGTGCTACAGCACCCACAGCACCCTCACTTCCCAGGGCCATGTATGATTAAATAACTTACTTCCATCTTGAAAATATTAAAAACTTGTAAATACATTGATTTAGGTTTTATTGCTATATTTTCATAAAATGTATGTTGTATAAAATTAGTGTAGATGTAATCTGTATATTCATCAAAATACAAATGTAGTGTAACTGAAATATTGTAACTATCATAAAATATCTTTATTTCATAAAAATAAAGTAGGCTATAGATGGTCTCACATTGGTTTCAAAGTCCTGCAGTATTTTTAAATTGTGAGTATGATTTCACAAATATAGGTTCAAAGCTATCATGGCATGTTCCCAAAATTGCCACTAGGGTGCTGTAAAATGCCAATTGGTATTCTATTTTGGAATGTATTATTATGAACAGCAGCTTTACTGTCCCCCCCACTTTTAAAATGGCTGCTACGCCCCTGGTTATTCTTGTTAGATGATAATGCATTATTGCATAATTGTTTAAGACTTTTCACCGGAACAGATAATGTTTATTCTTCTTCTACAAAAACATGTCAAACTAAAAAAAGAAGTAGTCTGTTATAGCCTATATACCTTTTATGATTCGCTACGTGTGAGGTTATAACATCATTATCTGTATTTTAAAATCATAAAAAAATTAACAATGTTTTCAATGTAAAAATACATTCACATACAGTCAGTGTTTATTTGAACTGTGATGAAATGTTCGCGGTAGAAACATCCGTAAATTTAGGCTATTTGATTTCGAAGGCAGCCACAGTCCGAGGTGAACTAGCGTCTGATAATGCAGACAATTCGGTGAGAGGATCAAACAACGCTGTAGTTCTGTCACCAGACACGTAATAATCTCCATAAATACTAATATTTCTCTGTTTATGCTTCGGTCAGCGAATAACACTCTCAATCAGCCCTGCTGCCGCCATGTTTCCCACGTGAGAGGCCAGGCAATGGGAGTTGTTTGCCCCGCCTTGACGCAGTGATTCACATGGCGGGGGCGTGGTCAACTCGGAATGCATTTTCAATAGAATTTTGCTACATCCGTTGCGCGCTATGTAAATGAAAATGCAATCCCAAGTTTCCCACCCGTAAATGTAAATGCATTTAGGGAAAATTACATTTAAACGATCATTTTGCTACAGTTTTTGCTTGACTATGTAAAGCACATCTAATCAATCCAGCTAATACATTTCCAATTTAATTTTGCTACATCCATTGCACGCTGTGTAAATGAAAATGCAATCCCAAGTTTCCCATCCGTAAATGTAAATGCATTTAGGGAAATTTACATTTAAATGATAATTTTGCTACAGTTTTTGCTTGACAATGTGAATCACATTATATCAGTTCGGGTAATACATTTCCATTTTAATTTTGCAACTTCTAAAGCATTAAAATATGTATTTAAAACAGGGCTGTAGAAAATGGAAAATGTAAATTAAAGTATTACATTTTCATTTCTATTTTGCACCAAGGATTGCACATACATGCATGGAAAATGTAAACTTAAATACAGAAATGCATTGTCATTTTACATATTGCATTGTCATATTGCATATTACATTCTAAATTGAATTTTGCTACCCATATGCTTCCATAGAACTCGACCATTGATAACATTGTTTTTGTAAACAGAGTTTACTAAAAAGAAGGTTTTGAACAACTGACTTTGGTTGTTTTTCTGTCCGCTCGCCGCCATCTTGCCAGTTAAGATGTATCGATCTGCAAAGGGAGGAGAGTAAAGATATATAATGCACAGATAATTCGTTGTTTTGTAGCAAGTGGAAAACAATATTGACCTTCTAGTTGAAAAAGGAGCCTCATATGAGATTCATTCATTTGCATTCAGAAATCGATTCTTTATGTCTGGCAAAGATGGCGAGCGGACACCATAACAGCCAAAGTCAGTTGTTCAAAAACTTTCTTTTTAGTAAACTCTGTGTACACAAACAATGTTCTCAATGTTCACGTTCATGTTGATACTTCGAGCAAAGTTTCATGTTGTGTTGTGCCTTCTTTGTGTTGTAAAAATAGTGGTAGTTCGGGAGCAGCGGACAGCGGCTGGAAGAACGCATCAGGGATCGAGTAGGCATCACACCCTAACCAAGAATTTTCTTTAAGTAGCGTTTCTTTTCATGACAGTCGAGGTGCGAAATTTTGTCTTCCTGTTTCCATAAGAATCATAGACAGTAAAAGATAAGAAATCCGTAAATCGTAGCAAGCTAGCCAATGCTTGTCAGTAGCCTACTGGTACTCTGTAGGTACTCAAGATGGCGGCATGCAACTGGAATGACGTAAAAGGTCACATGACTGAGGCTGTTTCTCAATTCCAAGAACACAAAGAACGGACTTGCATTTTCGTGGAGATCGGTCTTGATAGGCATCCTTGGAAGAACGATCTTAGAAGGTTGCGAGAACACAGAACGCCTTTGTGAGAATTGAGATGTGTGTGCGATGTGTGAGATGTGCGCATGTCTGAGATGTGCGCTCTTCCTGTGCGATCTTCCTGATGTGTGCGATCTTCCTGTTTCTCAATGTCAAGGATACTTGCATGCCGCCATCTTGAGTACCTCCCGAGTACCAGTAGGCTACTGGCATTGGCTAGCTTGCTACGATTTACGGATTTCTTATCTTTTACTGTCTATGATACACATATGAGATATTTCTCGAAAGATGGACTCAGTCCTTGGTTAAATTCCAAGGATCCTCGACATTGGAACAGTCCTTCGACGAATGTCGATGACTAGCATCCTCGAAATTCTGGCTTCTGAGGATCCTTCCTTGGCATCGAGAAACGGCTAGTGCCTGGTATTCATGGATAGCCGGTTTCATCGGACGCACGTGTGGTGACACGATACGCGTCTGTTCCAAACTTCCGGTTTCAATTTTTTATTGGTCTGACTAGTTGCTTTACTGAACTCTTGAACAAATACCTTGTCGAATAAAACAAATGTTTTGGTATCCTAGGTAATCTACGTGTTGTTTATTTGGCTTGTTATATAAATAAACTACGTTTAAAGTACTTTGTTGTTATTTATTCTTAGCAGAGTTTACCGGAAGTTACGTGTTGACCACGAAAGCCGCTTGTTTATGTTGTTACTGCTGAAACTGTCTATACCCTTAGAAGGTGCCGCCATTTGTAGTGGTGTCCGATATTATAGTGGATATTATCAAGTACACTTTTTCAATCCCATAATGCACCGCAACTGAGTGTAAAACTGATATGCAAACAAAGGCTAGCTGTTACCATTTCACAAATCAATTCACTCATTTACTAATTTAAGTGTACTATATTAGCAAACCAATGTAGGGAATGAGGGTTTAGGGTAGGGTTGGCAACCTTCTCACTCTGAAATACGGGACAAATGATCACCTGCCGCAGCAGTGCGGATATGATTTTGTGTAACTTATATTTAAGCCATTTGTTAAAATGATAGCTAACCTCCTAATTAAATATTAATTTATAACTCTTATGCCTTGGCAACAGGTTTAATAATATACTAGTCAACATTTGAAGTGGATCAAAAAAGTTTATCAAAGTTGTCCTATGACAAGAATGGGTATAAGGGATTGGTTTTATGTAAACATTTATTAAAGGTTTTGATCCACTTCGAATGTTGACTAGTGTAGTTTGATCTGCTTCTCAGTTCTTGTGGCGCCTGTATCAGGATTTGGTTAGATCAGGGTAGCAGGCAAAAAATGGGACAAATAAATTAGGCCCAAAATAGGGGAAATCCCGGTTAATATGGGACAGTTGGCAACCGGGTGCCATTTCAGACACAGCCATTATTGTAGTAGAGAATCAGAAGAATTAGCTTTAATTAAGCCAATAAGCTTACTACCTTCTGCAGCATGAACACAGGCATGTAGTCCGCCATTGTTGTTGTTACGTGACATAGCTGTGGCTGAGTAGGGGCGAGAGGTGGGGTGATGACATCCTCACATCAAAAAATATACAGATTGGCTGTACACACAAAGCCGCAAAGGTGTCGTGTTCAAATGTATCCTCTTTTTTTAAATGCGGTTTCAGGTTCCCAAAATGCCGGATCCGTATGGACGAAACGCAGATATTTTTACATAAATATCCAAATGAGTCTCCGTGTGGATGGGCTCTTTATAAATAATCATGTGTGTCAATATCAGATTTGAGCTGCCAGTGTGAACAAGGCTTAACTGACACCAGACAACCCCACAGACAGTTAAAGCATCAGTGACTCTCAGAGCCCTGCTGGAAAAACCAGCATACCAGCAAGACCAGCATATGTTGTGTTTTGGTGCTGGTTTGCTAGTGAACACCAGCTAAACCAGCACCAAACCACCATCAGCACCAGCTAAACCAGCACCAAACCAGCACTAGCACCAGCATCCCATGCTGTTCATACCAGCAAGACCAGCATATGTTGTGTTTTGGTGCTGGTATGCTGGTGACCACCAGCTAAACCAGCATCAAACCAGCATCATTCCCATGCTGGTTTGATGCTGTTTTTTTCAGCAGGGAGGCTGACTTTGATGTTACTGGGAACACTGGCTTGATCAGCAATCATTTGATTGGTCGATAAAGATGCATGAAAATCATGGTTTGGATAAGAAGCTACGTTTGCTCACATCCACAAAAACTGGCAGTCATGTTTAAAGCAGTGTCTTGTCCTGCTTATTTTGAAAATTAGCTTTAATGATCTTAAACTAAAGTAAGTCAGACAACCTTGTTAAAATTCCAGTGCTTTTCCTTAAGTGTGCCCAAAAAGACTGTTACTTCTTAAGCGCTGCAAAGATTTTCAATGAAGGCAGTCAAAGAAGTCGTTGTACTGGAGTAAATCAGTAAGCATTTCTCTAGAGCAGTTGTCTCCAACATGGTGCCCGCGGGCACCAGGTTGCCCGCACAGAGTCTGTGAGATGCCTGCCAAAGCACATTCTATTAATAACCTCAATTTTAATATTTATTTATTACATATTTTATATATTAACTTGGCTTCTTTTTTGTATGTTAACATTTTAAACAATGATAAAACATGTCAACAAGTGAAACAAAAAAGGTGATATCCAAAAAGTAGCCCTCCAGATTCTTTTATCCATTGTGGTAGCCCTTGCTCACAAAAAGGTTGGGGACCCCTGCTCTAGAGACACACAAGTATAACACATGTTACATTCAGCATGTAATAAGCTTATAATACTGGAGATATAAATCCCATGCTATTTGCAAAATCATATCTGTATGCATGATAGACCCACCATTCTTCTTGCACAAAAAGACTGCACTGTGCATTGTGAAACAGGCAAACTTGTATTCCTGCTTTTCTATAAGGTGAGGGGAGCATGCAAGAAGACATGCAAAATGCTTGTCATTTCAGTATATGTATATTAAGCTCACTGCTACAAATTCAAAGTATTGCCTAGCATTTACATAGACATCAAAAAAGTTGTCAGGGTTCCTACTATTGCGCTTTGTAACCTGAATTTGAAGTGATTCCAAAGCCAGTCGATTTCAAGCGATTCTTCATCTGAAAGAAAACAGTTGATGAGACATAGCACATGCCAACATACAGAATTCACCACAGAGTTTAGTTAATGTTTAATTAAATTTTTTTACTTTAACTCTACATCTCCTACAATGTTCTTATTTCTTAATCTAGTGTCTTTGTTTAACTAATAAAAGTTTTATTATTAAAAGTATTTTTGATATGGAAAACATGCTTTATGCATGTTTTTTAATTTATTTTAATGAAAGGAAATGTTGTTTTTCATATGAAGTAATCATATTCAAACTTAATGACATAATTAGGTTAATAAAAAAAAAATTATACCCCATTTTTTTTTGTTTACCAAAAACGAATCTGTGCCACTATGTAAAATCTATGCATGTGCAAATAATGGCTTTGATCTTTTTTTGGAGGGGTGATAGAAAGATGGAATATTAGAGTATGTGTGACAAACAATCACACAAAACAAAATGCCTGACACAAAATACATCAGTATTGGACTAAAAATATTAAAGCAGTTGATGAAAGTAGTATCCTGGCTTTGTTACACGCTTCTGTAACTGTGCCGGCTGCCATCGATTTCTTCTTCCGTGCACTTAGAGGACTTTGCTGAGAATTTGTCGTGGCATTTAACAGATTTTGCAAAAAAAGCGGTATTTCTAAATGGCCTCAGGCCAGGATTAACTGGATTTCAAGCTAATGTATTTGATGAACGTATAATACCTGGCGTCAATAACATTATCTAATTTTTGACGGAGGTGGCGTATCTTCATTTCTTAAAAGTACTGTTTCAACCAAACAGAGGATATGAAGATATAATAAACTCATAATGTAAAAACTTCAGAGAAAACTAGCTGTAGAGTTCAAATGACATATTACATGTCCAAATTAAAAACAAATGTATTGCCTTTGCTAATAGCATATTACATGAAGCTGTTTGTCTCAGTTATCAACAGGAACCTCAAAAGCATGGCAAGTTATTTCATTATAACCGATGTTATATTCAATAAAATCAAGGTTATTTGCATGCATGCTTCTTCCATTCCACATGACAGAAGCCCAGAATGATGATATTAATATGCTTAATACCGTATATAGGAACATAGTGTAGAAGCTCAAAATAGTTGTGTAACCTCTAACAGTTACAAACCCAGCCATCTAGCCAAAGTGACTACTGTATTGCCAGTCTTTGCTAAATAGTAGATTAAATCTGCAAAACAGGCACTGGGCAACTACCATACATGCAGTTCACTATAAACAACTACATTTGGGAAGTCAAACCCATTTTTACAACTTCACAAAAGTAAAACTTACTATTGCGTCATAATTAACCACAGGACAAAAAGCACAATATTGAAACATGATAAACACAGGTTTTCTCGATAACATTTTATATACAGCCAAAAATTTACAGTGAAACTATTTGTAATAACCTACAAGTACCTCTACAGCATGTACCCGTAGGTATAAGGG
Organism: Paramisgurnus dabryanus; assembly: GCF_030506205.2. Classification (NCBI taxonomy): domain Eukaryota; kingdom Metazoa; phylum Chordata; class Actinopteri; order Cypriniformes; family Cobitidae; genus Paramisgurnus; species Paramisgurnus dabryanus. The sequence goes on along the minus strand of NC_133357.1, from coordinate 13,414,774 downwards.
AATGATGTGCTACATTTTGGAAGTGAAGGGGTTAGAATATGGAAAATTACAAATTATTTATACAGGAAGTTTTTTATAACTACAGGGTACATATTGTAATATTACTCTTCTAACACAAATAAATCAATGTATGCGAAACACTGCAATAACCATCCAAATAGTGCTTAACTCATTAACTTCACCTGCTTGCTTACCTTCTTCGATGTATAAAACACGCGGATCGGTGACAACGCAGGGGGATGAAGCTAACTGTGGGCTGCTGCCGCTGCACTTGGGCTCTTCCACGGGCACGGATGAAAGTGAACCAAAGTAGTTTGTTAGTTTAGGAATTTTGCCTCCCTTTTCTGCCTTTCGAGTTATTTTATTCTACACAAATTAACCACCTATGACTTGACAATCTCATTTCCTCCAGCCAATCACAGGCCCCCTTATCACGCGGGACCCTGGGGCTTCAGCCCCACCTAGCCCTTATGTTAATCTGGCCCTGAGCATTATAGTCAAATATAATTTATGCAATATGTAAAACTTTTCATATGCATTACATGCCGCGCAATGAAAGCTATGGTGTTTTCCTTCTCCACCTCCGGTAAAATAGGGATCTGAATCGAATGCAGCTAGTCGCTTGCTGTATTGATCAAACGCTTTGGTTGACTGACCTGGTGCACGTTCAAGCTCACGCACAACGTTTTGTTATGGTTGAACAACATGTTTTGGTAAAAGGTGTGCACCGGTGTCAAAAGGTTTGAGTTATGTTTTCTCCTGTTTGGTGGGTGTGTCAAATGCCAGTGTCAGTGTCCCGCGGGCCCTGTGGCTTCAGCCCCATCTAGCCCCTATGTATTCAAATATAATTTATGCAATATGTAAAACTTTTCATATGCATGACATGCCACGCAATGAAAGCGATGTTGTTTTCCTTCTCCATGCCACCTCCGGTGAAATATGGATCTGAATCGAATGCAGCTAGTCGCTTGCTGTATTGATCAAACGCTTTGGTTGACTGACCTGGTGCACGTTCAAGCTCACGCACAACGTTTTGTTATGGTTGAACAACATGTTTTGGTAAAAGGTGTGCACCGGTGTCAAAAGGTTTGAGTTATGTTTTCTCCTGTTTGGTGGGTGTGTCAAATGCCAGTGTCAGTGTCCCGCGGGCCCTGTGGCTTCAGCCCCATCTAGCCCCTATGTATTCAAATATAATTTATGCAATATGTAAAACTTTTCATATGCATGACATGCCACGCAATGAAAGCGATGTTGTTTTCCTTCTCCATGCCACCTCCGGTGAAATATGGATCTGAATCGAATGCAGCTAGTCGCTTGCTGTATTGATCAAACGCTTTGGTTGACTGACCTGGTGCACGTTCAAGCTCACGCACAACGTTTTGTTATGGTTGAACAACATGTTTTGGTAAAAGGTGTGCACCGGTGTCAAAAGGTTTGAGTTATGTTTTCTCCTGTTTGGTGGGTGTGTCAAATGCCAGTGTCAGTGTCCCGCGGGCCCTGTGGCTTCAGCCCCATCTAGCCCCTATGTATTCAAATATAATTTATGCAATATGTAAAACTTTTTATATGCATGACATGCCGCGCAATGAAAGCGATGTTGTTTTCCTTCTCCATGCCACCTCCGGTGAAATATGGATCTGAATCGAATGCAGCTAGTCGCTTGCTGTATTGATCAAACGCTTTGGTTGAGTGACCTGGCGCACGTCAAGCTTAGGCACAACGGTTTGCTACGGTTGAATAATATGTTTTGGTAAAAGGTGTGCACCGGTGTGCAAAAGGTTTGAGATATGTTTTCTCCTGTTTGGTGGGTGTGTCAAATGCACGTGCCACCCACAGTTTTTTAAAGAGAAAACTGGCACAATGGGTCAAAGTAAAGTCATTTACAAATGTGCTCTCTTTTATTATGGACAGCAAGAACAGCGAGCGTAAAATTGAGCATATTTTACGGTATTAAACGCGTATTTATAATGACTTCATCAGGCTTGGAAAATTCTTCAAACACAAAGAATTGCCTTCTCAACTGCCATAGTTGCAAGTCTTGTGTCATCAGAAATCAGAACAGGGTGATCAAAAAACAACAAAATTTTTTTGGAGCTGAAAAAACCGTGAAATGCAATCGACATGGGCTGGAAAAGGTGCACGATTTGTTAAAACATAACCCACAGTTTAATTTACAAGACCCCATCTGTCATGACTGCTGGGTGATCGATGGCTGTGTGATCTGTGTGTGTGTGTGTTGTTTACCTGTGGTGTTGTTTTCCTCGTGTGTTCACTAACTCCGCCCCCTTGTTTTGGTAATTGTTCACCGGTGGTGTCTCGTTTACCTTTTCCTTTATATTGCACGTAGTCCTGTCCTTCGTTGCGCACTCATTGTTTTATCACAGTCCTGCTGCCCTGCATTTTCTTGTCAGTCGCTCTCTGTCTTCTTCTCTGTTACCCCAGGTTTGGTTTCGGCGTTCGGGGACTCATCTTCACCCGGACCGCTCGCTTGTGGAGTATTGGAGTATATTGACTTTGTTTGTCTCTCGCTTCGCTTCTAGGCGGTATACCAGCTGTCTCCCTCTCTCTCCGGTTTGCATCATCACCCGTGAGTGGAGTACACCCATTTTACCTTTGTGGATTATTGACTCTAACGACTGTTGTTCCTCGGAACAGCTGGTTCGCTTCGTTTTTAGGCGGTGACCAGTGGTTTCCGGGTGGTCCTTTTACATCTGGATTACACAGTGGATTACCCGTCTGAGAACTTGGACTTTCCATCTTCCATCTCCGCCTGCCATCCGCCTTCAGGGCGGCGTGTTCATCCCTCTGTTGCGTGTGGTGACGGGGCTGGCGTTCTCGACGGAGCGCGTGGGTGGCTCTCTCTGTTCCTTTGGATCTGTACTGGATTATTGTATCAACGGGTGTATGCCGTGTGTGGATCTACCAGGGACTTTGCTCTTTTTCTCTATTTTTCTAAATAAACTATTTAACTTGCACTTGACTCTGAGTCCGTTTTCCTGACAGATGAGTGCGCCACTAATGGAGTCAGCAAGTTTAGAAAGTCTGGAGGTGCAGACCGCCCTTCACCAGCAGGGGGCGGCCATCGACCAACATTCGTCGTTATTGTCTGCTGCTGCCAGAGATTTCAGCATCCTGTCTGAGCAACTGAAAGAGCTCAGCAATCGCTTGGACCAAGTTACTCCTCACCATGAAGCCCCAACCTCATCCGGAGGAGCCGCTTCATTTGAACGGGAGCCACACACGGCTACACCCCCCTCCTACAATGGCGATCCCAACACCTGCAGATCCTTTTTACAGCAGTGCTCTCTCGTCTTCGCGCTCCAGCCCCGTCGATTTTCTTCATCCACTTCCAAGGTGGCCTATGTCCTGACATTACTCGCTGGAAGGGCGAGAGACTGGGGTATGGCCGCCTGGGGGGCTAGAGCTCCTTTTACATTTTCATTTGAGGCTCTCGAGGAGGAGATGTTAAAGTTGTTTGACCGCTCACTCAAGGGAGACATGGCAGCGGCTGAGTTGGTGAGATTACGGCAACGTAATGACTCTGTGACAGATTTCGCTATACGATTTAAGACGCTCGCTATTTGCTGCAACTGGAACGACGCGGCATTAAGAGCACAGTTCCTCGAGGGTCTCACGCCGGGTATTCAAGACGAGATTGCACTGAGGGAGCCACCCACGTCCCTGGAAGCTGCCATCGATCTGGCTCTGAGGGTCGAGTCTCGCCATCGGCAGAGAGATCTGCGTCGCTCTTTTCGCCAGCTGATGTCGGAACCAGGGGAGATCGCTTCAGAGACGCCCTCCGAGGAGCCTATGCAGCTGGGCAAGTTCCGGATCTCTGCTGGGGAGAGAAATCGTCGGTTGTCTAATGGCCTCTGTTTGTATTGTGGCAAGCCGGGGCATCTGGCGGCCACCTGTCCGGTAAAAGCTCACGCCCGCCGATGAACCTGGGAGTCTCGGTGGGCGCATCGTCATTTAAATCTCCCGTAAGCAGCACCACACTACCTGTCATTATTAACTCTTTCCCGTCACAGGCGTTGCTGGATTCCGGTGCGGAGGCGTGTCTTTTGGATGCTGGGTTGGCCAAGTCCTGGGGTATTCCACTCATTCCTCTCTCCTCTCCTTTGTCTGCCTGGACATTGAAGGGTCAGCATATGGCTGTGATCACGCACCGCACACCCCCTGTGAGTTTGTTTGTTTCTGGCAATCATCGTGAGGAGATTGAGTTTTACATCTTAGAGGATTCACAGTCACCAGTCATTTTAGGTCATGATTGGCTATCCAAACATAATCCTCACGTTGATTGGCAGAACAATGTTGTGTTATCTTGGAAGTCTTCGTGTTATGTTTCTTGTCTTGGTCCTGCTCCTTCTCTTGTCTCTTGTTCTGTCTCGCAGGTTCCAGCTATCGATATCTCAGGAGTCCCGGCGGAGTACTCGGATCTGTATCAGGTTTTCAGTAAGTCCCGGGCTACTTCCCTGCCTCCTCATTGGTCGTATGATTGCGAGATCAAACTACTTCCCAACACTTCTCCGCCTAAGGGTCGTATATTTTCCCTAGCTAAACCAGAAAGAGAGGCTATGGATAAATACATTAATGACGCTCTTAAAGCCGGTCTCATTCGCCGCTCCTCGTCTCCAGCTGGTGCTGGATTTTTCTTTGTAAAGAAGAAAGACGGGTCTCTTCGTCCGTGCATTGATTATCGAGGGCTGAATGACATTACTGTTAAGAATAAGTACCCCTTGCCATTAATGTCATCAGCATTCGAGTTATTACAGGGAGCGCGCGTATTTACCAAGCTAGATCTGCGCAACGCTTATCACTTGGTACGTATTAGAGAGGGTGATGAGTGGAAGACAGCCTTTAACACACCCTCAGGACACTGGGAATATTCCGTTCTGCCGTTCGGTCTTTGTAACGCTCCAGCTGTCTTCCAGACCATGGTCAATGAAGTGCTGGGTGACATGATTAACAGGTTTGTCTTTGTGTATCTCGATGACATTCTCATCTTTTCTCCCTCCATGCAGATACACACTCAGCACGTTCCCATGGTTTTACAACGGCTATTAGAGAATCAGCTATTTGTTAAGGCGGAGAAGTGCGAGTTCCACAGGAAGTCGGTTTCGTTTCTGGGTTTTGTCATTGCCAAGGGAGAAATTCGTCCCGATCCCGCTAAGGTCAAGACGGTTGCCGATTGGCCAGTACCCGACACTCGGAAGGAGCTTCAGCGATTTCTGGGGTTCGCCAATTTTTATCGGCGTTTCATCAGAAATTTTGGTCAGATCGCTAAGCCTCTTACTGCTCTCACTTCACCTAATGTATGTTTCCGTTGGAATAGAGAGGCTCAGGAGGCCTTTGATGTGTTAAAATCCCGGTTCATCTCTGCGCCTGTCCTCTCTATCCCCGATCCGGCTAAACAATTTATAGTGGAAGTGGATGCATCTGATGCAGCTTTGGTTCGTCTGGAATTAGATAATAACAGGGTCTTAGCTCTCCTCCAGGTGCGTCTGCACCTGCGTACGAAAGCTAACGGCCCGACTGCTTAATTTTCTCTGGCGGTTGCCTCCGTCTAACAGACCGCGGCAGGCTGGCGGCAAGCCGCTTTGAAATGTTCTCTTTAGGTTTTTAGGTGAAATGTAGGCGCCGTTTTATCACAGCGATCGTCTATTGATGGGAAAGTACATCCGTGTGCTTTTTTCTCTCACCGGTTAAACCCAGCAGAACGTAATTACGACATAGGGAATCGGGAGCTGTTGGCGGTTAGACTCGCTTTGGGTGAATGGCGTCACTGGTTGGAGGGAACCTCGGAGCCCTTTCTGGTCTGAACGGATCATAAGAATCTTGAATATATCCCTTCGGCCAGAAGACTAACATCTAGGCAGGCTCGTTGGGCACTCTTCTTTGATCGTTTCAACTTCACCCTTTCGTACCGGCCTGGCTCGAAAAATACCAAACCTGATGCTCTCTCCCGTCTGTTCGAAAAGTCCGATTCGGAGAGGACGGAGACCATTCTCCCGGAGGGGAGGGTGGTCGGCGCCCTTGTATGGGGAATCGAACAGCGGGTGAGAGAGGCCGGTCGGGAGGGGGAAGTTCCGGAGGGGTGTCCAGCGGGTCGCCTATGGGTTCCTGAGCGGTTACGTTCCGATGTCATCCGGTGGGGTCACGAATCCAAATTTGTCGGCCATCCAGGTATTCGGAGAACATTGGCTGCCGTCCGTCAGCGTTTTTGGTGGCCTTCTATGTCCATTGACGTCAGACAGTTTGTACTAGCCTGTTCGGTTTGTGCTCGTAATAAAGCATCTAATTTACCACCCGCTGGTCTGCTTAAATCTTTGCCCGTGCCCTCCCGCCCCTGGTCTCATATAGCCCTTGATTTTGTCACTGGCTTACCGGTATCTAATGGTAACACTGTTGTTCTAACTGTGGTGGATCGTTTTTCGAAGGCGGTTCATTTCATTCCCCTGCCCAAGCTACCTTCTGCAAAAGAGATGGCTCAGGTTTTGATTAATCACGTCTTTCGATTACATGGTATTCCGACTGACGTAGTGTCAGATAGGGGTCCTCAGTTCATCTCTCGTTTTTGGCAGGAGTTTTGTAGACAAATTGGCGCCACGGCCAGCTTGTCTTCTGGTTATCACCCGCAGACCAATGGGCAATGCGAACGGGCTAATCAGGATCTCGGTAGAACGCTCCGCTGTCTGTCGTCACAATATCCGAATTCCTGGTGCGATCAGCTCCCGTGGGTTGAGTATTCTCATAATTCTCTTCCCGTTACGTCTACCAATTTATCCCCGTTTGAACTTTCCATCGGTTATCAACCTCCCCTGTTTCCATCACAGGAGCCCGAGGCAGCGGTTCCGTCTGCGTTAGCTTTCGTACGCAGGTGCAGACGCACCTGGAGGAGAGCTAAGACCCTGTTATTATCTAATTCCAGACGAACCAAAGCTGCAGCTGATCGTCATCGGCGACCTCCACCCCGTTACGTTTGTGGTCAAAAGGTATGGCTTTCTACCAAGGATCTGTCTCTCCGTGAGCCTTCTCGTAAGCTGGCTCCGAGATTCATTGGGCCATACAGTATTTCTAAGGTCATTAATCCGGTGACGATAAAGCTTAAGTTACCCCTTTCTCTTGGTCGGGTTCACCCTGTTTTTCATGTATCCAAGGTTAAACCTGTGATGTTTGCTCGCTATAACCCTCCTGTCTCTGCCCCTAATCCCCCCGCCCCTCGTCTAGTGGATGGTGCCCCTGTCTACACTGTTAAGAGGTTACTAGACTCCCGCCGCAGGGGCAGAGGATTTCAGTATTTAGTGGATTGGGAAGGATACGGTCCTGATGAGAGGAGCTGGGTTCCGGGTCGGGATTTGCTGGATCCTGGGCTGATCGAGGACCTCCGTCGGCGACAGGGTGAGTCTCCCGGTCCGTCTGGTGCCGGTCGTGGAGGGGGGGCTACTGTCATGACTGCTGGGTGATCGATGGCTGTGTGATCTGTGTGTGTGTGTGTTGTTTACCTGTGGTGCCGGTTCCTTGTGTGTTCACTAACTCCGCCCCCTTGTTTTGGTAATTGTTCACCGGTGGTGTCTCGTTTACCTTTTCCTTTATATTGCACGTAGTCCTGTCCTTCGTTGCGCACTCATTGTTTTATCACAGTCCTGCTGCCCTGCCTTGTCTTGTCAGTCGCTCTCTGTCTTCTTCTCTGTTACCCCAGGTTTGGTTTCGGCGTTCGGGGACTCATCTTCACCCGGACCGCTCGCTTGTGGAGTATTGGAGTATATTGACTTTGTTTGTCTCTCGATACAGCTGGTTCGCTTCGCTTCTAGGCGGTATACCAGCTGTCTCCCTCTCTCTCCGGTTTGCATCATCACCCGTGAGTGGAGTACACCCATTTTACCTTTGTGGATTATTGACTCTAACGACTGTTGTTCCTCGGAACCGCTGGTTCGCTTCGTTTTTAGGCGGTGACCAGTGGTTTCCGGGTGGTCCTTTTACATCTGGATTACACAGTGGATTACCCGTCTGAGAACTTGGACTTTCCATCTTCCATCTCCGCCTGCCATCCGCCTTCAGGGCGGCGTGTTCATCCCTCTGTTGCGTGTGGTGACGGGGCTGGCGTTCTCGACGGAGCGCGTGGGTGGCTCTCTCTGTTCCTTTGGATCTGTACTGGATTATTGTATCAACGGGTGTACGCCGTGTGTGGATCTACCAGGGACTTTGCTCTTTTTCTCTATTTTTCTAAATAAACTATTTAACTTGCACTTGACTCTGAGTCCGTTTTCCTGACACCATCAATGCAACTTGAATCCTTGATGGAAAAGAAGACCAACAAAAAGAAGAAGCCATGCAGTAAAGTATAACAAAAATGTCCTACTTATGTTTTTAAAATAAAATCATAACACACTAAATACATAATTTCCCCCTTTTACCCACAGATTGTTGTCTATAGTAAATCATACATGCCACGTAAGATTAGAATAGGTACCCTGTAGTTATAAAATACTTACAGTATAATCCATTTAAAATTTTCCAGATTCATAACCCTTTTATTATCCAAACTTTGCACATTGTTCCTTTATACCTCTAACTACTGCTAATGTTTAATTACACAGTACATTGCAGGCTGTTATCTAAAGCAAAGAAGCAGCAACATTCAACATTCGAGAAGGTTGATTTTAAATCTACATACCAGAAGTTGGAGTTAGGAAGATCATGGTGGTCTCCAAATGTCTTCAAGCAAAACAGCACTGCAACTAAAACAACAAGAAAATCTGTTTTACCACCTGAACAATATTATGGTAGACCAATTGTCATTTATTTTTCTTGCATTCAAGCTTTTTTTTAATAAACCCTAATGTATAATTGTGTCTCGTCCTCTGATATTATAACGAGTACGACTTACAAGTAATATAATATTACATTCATTCACACTTCATAGGCAACTCATCACAATGACAGGTTCCCAGATAGCCCTAAGCTGTCGGCTATAGGTGCGTCTCGCTGGCGGGGATGAAACGTTTGCCTCCGAATACGTCACCCCCTTTCTTGCGATTTGCCGACTGCTTAATTTTCTCTGGCGGTTGCCTCCGTCTAACAGACCGCGGCAGGCTGGCGGCAAGCCGCTTTGAAATGTTCTCTTTAGGTTTTTAGGTTTAGGTTTATTTGCACAGATACAAAAATATATACAATAAAAACAAAATACAATCCATATATTGTGCAGGGAGAGGCAAAAAACCCAAAGGGCTTATTTAAAGCCTCCACCTAAACAAAACAACAACAAAACTAAACAAAATATAAAATTAAAAAAGAAAATAATAAAAATAAACGTCAAAACTATATAAAGTAAATAAAGATACATGAAACCTCAATAAACAAAAGCACAATTACAAATCAGCAATAAATTTATTCTTTATACATCTTTTATAACTTTTTATAGAAGAACATTTTTCTACTAAATGAAATAAATTATTCCACAATTTAATACCCCTAAATCGTATAGAATATTGACCTCTACAAGTAAGGATTTTAGGGAAATGAAAATCTGCGCATTGACGAGTTAAGTAACTGTGAACCTGTGAATTAACTTTAAAATACCCTGTAAATTGCTCTGGGATGTTGCCTTCACCTGAATATATTTTATAAATAAAGACACAAATTTGAGAAATGTTAATATCATAAACAGTAAGAACTTGAAGTTTTTGAAATAGAGAAGCCGATGAGGTATATGAATTGGATCGGGTTGCAATCCTTACAAAACGTTTCTGAAGGGAAAAAATTTTATGAAGAGTGGTAGGAAAAGTGCTCGCCCAAACTATATTACAATATGAGAGATACGGATAAATTAAACTATAATAAAGAGTAAGAAGACACTCCGTCGTAATAAGATGCCTAACCCTCCTTATTATTCCAGTAGATTTATGTATTTTCCTACTTACATAATCAACTTGTTCCCTCCAACTCAAACTCTCGTCAACAAAAACTCCTAAGAACTTTACAGTTGACACTTGGGGCAACTCAATAGATTCAACTGTGATTTTTGCTAAGTTCTTAGGGTATAATTTTTTTCCACTAAAAATAATAAAATTAGATTTTTTTAAGTTTAGAGATAATTTATTTAAATTAAACCAATTAGCATAAGCGGTTAGGCCATCATTTACACTCTTAATCAATAAATTAAAATTTGAATGAAAGAAAATTAAGGTGGTATCATCTGCAAACATTATTGGGGTAAGAATATTTGAAACCTTTGATAGATCATTTATATATATAAGAAATAGTAAGGGTCCAAGAATGGACCCCTGAGGAACCCCACAAAGTAATCTTGCTGTATTAGAATAGCAACCATTAACACAAACAGACTGTCTTCTATTAGAGATGTAATTTTTTAACCACTTATATGAAAAATCATGAAAGCCATATTTGTACAACTTTTCCAATAAAATATAATGATTAACTGTGTCAAACGCTTTTGACAAGTCAATAAAAATACTACAAGTGAATTCATGATTTTCAAGTGCAAGAGTAACATTGTCAATCAGGTGAAGCAGAGCCATATAAGTAGAATGATTTTTGCGGAATCCATACTGATGTTTATAAAGAATAGAATTAGAATTTAAGTGACATAAAATCCTTTTATATACAATTTTTTCTAAGATTTTTGAAAAACATGGTAAAATAGATATAGGTCTATAGTTGTTAAAACATTGAGGATCATCTGCTTTAAACAGAGGAATAACTTTGGCTAATTTTAAATCTTCTGGTACTATGCCTGTTTTCAAGGAAAGAGAAAAGATATGAGCAAGCGGATGTAATATTAACCCTTTCACCTGTTTGACAAGAAAAACAGAAATATTGTCATGTCCAGCTGAAGATAACTTTAAATCATCAATTATTTCACTTATTTCATCAATCTCAGGTGATTTAAAGATCGAGATAACAGGAAAATTTCCTGATAAATAATCCAAAGGTTTGCCACTACCAACAGGAATATTATTAGCCAATGTTTGACCAATGTTAACAAAAAAATCATTACATTTTTGAGCTATGTCAAATGGATTATTATAGGAACTGTCACCATCCACAAAATCTGAAGGTAGCTTTGAAGTAATCTTCTCTTTTTGCAGCACCTGATTTATAACTTTCCATGTTGTTTTAATATCATTTGAACACCTCTTAAATTTTTCACTAAAATATAGCTTTTTTGCACATCTAATAGAATGATTATATTTATTTCTATAGGATTTATAAACCCCTAAAGTGAGAGGTGTAGGATTTAAAACATATTTTTTATAGAGTTTGTTCTTAGTCCTCAACATCTTTTGTAAAATAACTGTATACCAAGGTTTATTAAAATGATTGGTTTTCTTTACAGAGCTACTAACTGGAAAGCATTTATTAAAACTAGAGCTAATAATAGTCATAAATTGTTGATATGCTCTTTCAGCATCATGTTCTTCATACAGATTATCCCAGGAAGTACTAGCAATCAAATCTTTAAATTTAGAAATATTTACATTACTCATGATTCTCTTTTGCTGTATATCTTTTGAAAGTTTAACTCTGTTAATCCTAATGTCAGAATAATGAAATATGGGAAAATGATCGGATAAGTCTGAATATAAAACACCAGATTTAATTCCTTCACTTAGAGAATTGGTTAAGATATTATCAATCAATGTTACTGATTTTTCTGTAACTCTTGTAGGTTTATGAATTAGAGGAAAATGATAACTAGAATAAAGAATATTAAGAAATTCTCCAGTAGGGGTATCAGATTTATTTAAGAGATTTATGTTAAAATCTCCTAAAATATAACAGTATTTATTCTCATTATTTATCAAATCAAGTGAATTGGCCAAACTTTCATTAAAATCTTGTATACTAGAATCAGGTGGTCGGTAAATAACCCCAACAATGATGTTCTTTCCTCCAGAACCAGTAAAAAGCTTGACAAATAAAGATTCCACTTCATTTCTATCTGATTTTAAAGTGAGATCATCCCTAATTTTAAATTCATACTCTTCATAAATAAACAAAGAAACACCACCTCCCGATCTTTTTTCTCTAACATAATGAACAGAATTATAATTAGACAAATTAAAATGTCTTTAGAATTCGTAGTAAGCCATGTTTCAGATAAAGCAATAACAGAAAACTTAAGTTTTAATAAAAATAAATAGTGAATGAAATTGTCATAATTCCTAGAAAGACTTCTTATATTTAAATGAAAAGTAGAAAAAAATATTAGGAGGCAAAGATCTACATAATTCATTAAACTTCGTTTCGGTATAAAAAGTACAAAAATTTGAAGCACCCAATGATGAAAAAAAATTTAAGTCTGGGTCAACAAAAACATTATAAGGATCAGATGTAGAAAAATCAAAAGGTTTAAAGGTCTCAACTTCAAAATCAAGTTTGTTAGAATCAATAGTGTATTTAAAGAATAAACAGATATGTGATTACTAATAAAAGAATACTATAAGTGGTTATGTTATCAAATTTACAGTTTTTTTCGATCGCTAACAAGCGCTTACCCATACTTCAGATAATTTTTCTAAACACTTAACACAGAGTTCCACCTACAAAACACAATTGGCCAAACGCATAATTTTCTTCTCAAAAACACATTTTGTTAAATAAATACTAACTCTTCATTTATCTGCACATAATAACTTTACCAAAACACTGGAAATCTGACTCAAAATAAAATTATTCTGTCAAAGAATAACACTTCTTTTCACTTCACAAGGTACATGCAATCAATTAAAGTACAGCATGTTTCAAAATACTGGCTATTGTTGACATTACAAAAACTGCATAGACTTTTATGTTTCAGTTTTACAGGTATTTGTATGCAAAACATGTTTTACGTTTACGTTTTTACGCTAAATGTCTTGGTTGGGAACTGTGTGTCCACATGTACAGCAATGTTCACATTCAAAAGCATTTCAGTAAAAATCAGTTTTTCCCCTTACTCTTGACTACATGAGGTAAAGTAGAAACACAATATGATAGAACAGAAAAAGTTTTACAGTATTGATCTTGATCATTTTTGAGGAGCTTTCCTCTTCTCCCAGAGGGTGGAAGACGTTGCATTCTTTAGAGGGACAAATTTTTTTACATATGCAGTACTGTATGACCTTATTGACACGTCAAGTGAGAATAGAAACAATCCATGTAAAATGCAATACTTACCTGTTGGTTTGTTGAAAGATGCGTATAATGGAGGCAACCTCCTAAAATTGGGCTGCACTCTTTCAGCAGCCTCTCTTACTGAAATCAGTTAATTTCATCACTGACTACTGTTTTTGCAGCCCTTGGAATGCCACCACCATGCATTCTTACACCTCTACATTGCCCTCTCCTTGGGCCTGCTCTTCTCCCTGGCCCTGCTCCTCTCACTGCATCTCTCACTGCACCTGCACCTCTCACTGCACCTGCATCTCTCACTGCACCTCTCACTGGGCCTGCTCTTCTCCCTGGCCCTGCTCCTCTCACTGCATCTCTCACTGCACCTCTCACTGCACCTGCATCTCTCACTGCACCTCTCACTGGGCCTGCTCTTCTCCATGTGCCCCTTGCTTCCTCGTCCAGACATTACAGTGTTTTTCTGTTTCTGTTTTCAAAAACATCACTCCTCAAAGTCCTGCTTTTACTGTATAAGTATCAATGTAAAAGAAAAAATAACCTAAGCCAGACTGGAATCAGCTTTGGTTGGCCCAATTTACCCAATATAAAGGTTTTTATACTGTATCTATGGTTTGGAATATTGTTTTTGCTATTGTGGGATGTTGTGTGTAAGCATTTGTAAATACTACAAAAACAATCCATAATTTTGGTGGGAGGCATAGCTTGTCTGTTAAGAAAATGTAAACATTATGGAAATGTGTTTAATGACTGCATATTGTGTGAAAACGACATGAAATGAATTAATGGTATGGCCACAAAAGACTGATGCTGTGCTAATTGTGTTTAGAGTTTTGAAAATGTGACAACTGATTGGACAAACGCTTGTTAGCGACTGAAAAAAACTGTAATGAACCAAACTCTGAGCATTTGGCTTTCTTTGTGTTAGTTGATTTTGGAAAGGTGGATGAACAATAAGTTTGTCATATCTCAGATATGCAATATCACCTCTCTCACGGGCTGCCTTCATTGCTGGAAGTAGTTCTCTCCTTCTTTGTCAAATGGTTTCAGGAAAGTCTTCATTTATTTTTATTTTTTTTTATAGCCCTGTTTTGTACCCTATTAATATTAAATATTTTAAAGAAATATTTAATAATTCATTTTATTTAATATTTTAAAGAAATTCTTTTTTTGTGATCAATTCTTTATTTATATTATAATAGTGATTATGGAGATGTAGGAGGTGACAGCACCACCTTTACAAGAAGGAAAAAAAAAAAAAAAAAAGGAGAAACATTACAATAATTATACATCATTATCATTAAGAGAAAAAAATAAAAAATAAATATATAATATATAAATATATATATATATAATAAAAACAATTAAATATTACATCATGTAATGCCTGTTTCCTTCACCTCCTTACATTCTCCCCCCATACCCATCCCACCCAAACCCACCCTCCAACCCCTGAACAAGATTAAAAAAAAAAACAACAACCACAACATCAAACCTAAACAAACAAAAAAGGCTCCGCCCTGACCATCTAAGGTCTTCTAAACAAAGAAGACCACCCTCCCTCCAAAAAAATATACCAGTTTCCATGGAAAAACAATCACAGCCACCCCACCCTCCATCAAAACAAAATTTACCTCTTAGCTGCATGTCAGAGTACCATTCTTAATTAAGCAAACCATTAATTAGCATCAAGCCATTTTAGCCATAGCACTTAAACAAAATATAACCTGCTGCCCACTCAGTACAGCCAGAAAGCATAAATGAATTCAATGCGGTCTTCATTTGAAAGTCTTCATTTATGAAGATGCCTGTGCCCTTTAAGTTCTTAGCTTTATCCAAAACTGCAAGTTTATCCTTCAGCCGCAAGAATCTAACAACAATGGGTCGGGGTTTATCTAACAATGCCCTTTGATTCCCAACTCTATGAGCCCATTCCAGCTCTATTTTCCGCTGATCCGACTGTAGATTTTCACTAAAAAGTTTTCTCACTTTTTCTTCAGATTCAGACACATTTTCTCTTGTAGATTCTTTCAAGCCATCCACAACAATATTATGGCGTCTTGACTGACCCTCCAGATGTTCTGTCTTGTCTGAAGTTGTGATCAAACTTTTACCAATTGCATCCAGATCCTTAATCGACCATTGGCCATTGGAGTTAGAGTACACTGACAGCATTTTAACTACCTTTCACATTTAAAGCGGTTATACAATCATAATAGCCTATATATGTTAATTATATCCAATAGGATAGTTGTTTTGCTCCAAAGCAAAGATATGTAAGTTATGTTTATACGAATGTGTTTTCAGTTAGTTTCCTTTTTTTACACCCTGAGTTCAAGCATGTTTCACATGCATCTAAAGCCAGTAGGGTTTATAACAGATTCTTGAAGGTTTAGGAAATTACATTTAAATTACTTTGAAACTCTGAAGTGATTATACAGTAATATATGTAAAATATATCGAATTATTGTATGCACTCAGTCAGGTCAACATTTTTACATGTCTTTGATTTATGCACTTGACTGGAAATTTCCTTTATGTCTTTCATTATTTTCCAACATCGATTTTTTATTTACTTTTTTTAAACCTTTTACATGTACAAGGATTATTTTGCGATCTGTACAAATTAATTTTTAAGTGTTAAGCACAAACAGTGAAGTACCGCCACCGGTCGAGAGGGGCAGCACCTCAACAAGACGGGAGAATTGTAAACCGGAAGATACCGTGTCCTGCCCTTTCTTTTACTGTCTATGGTCCTGCAAGAGAGCACTCGTCATTACAAGCATAGATATGTATATAAAGGCTAGATGGCTCAAGGCGGAGTCAGCTGTTTCGTCACTTGGCGGCCATCTTAGGTCAGTGCTGCCATAGTGCTGCTCCCTGCTGCTGTGGACGGAAGGTGAGTGACATACGCCAACTAAAATGCTCGTAACTTGCTGAATTCTTGACGGATTTACAAACGGTTTGGTTTTTTACAAACGTTATTAACATGGCTATAATTCTGGATGCTTTAACATGTTTCATGAATTTTTTATTTATTTTTAGTATACGTATTCAGTGTCATAGGTACATCTTTGACGTTTATAACAAACCAATCCGTTTGAAAATCGGTAAAAAATTAAGCAAGTTATGGTCATTTAAAAGTACCTGCATCATTAAAACTCAATGCTACGAGTGAGCGAGCGCCCTGTCCTAAGATGGCCGCCAAAATGCGGACGTTCAACTCAATTGGCCATCAGCGCGGACGAGCCATCTAGCCTTTATATACATATCTATGGTTACAAGTTTTCAGTGTTTGAAGAGAGGATCAAGATACAGATTTAAGACAAAAGGCATCAATTACGATCGTTTAAGTAAGTACATGTTTCATTTTTGTGTAACGCAAGATTATGTTCATGTATATAAGTTGTTTAAATTACTTCGTTTGTCTGAACAAGTATGCTGCTAATCCCCTAGCTAAAGTGGCTAGCAAGTGTTAGCGAACACATGCTGTTTTGCCTTTGTTACATTACACACGGAGATTAAGCAAAGTTCTAGTTCTTTTATTTTTTATTTAAAGGTTGTTACACTAAGTTTGCTCTCTGCTGCTAATCCAGTAGCTGAAGTGGCATTAACAATGTAGTTTTGTTCATATTTTCTTGCAGATAACTTGCCCAGAGCACAGCATCTCGTGTACAGCATGAAGTTTTCAGCTATCAAGGTAGTATATTCTAGGTCTGTGTCTTAGTGTGCAGTGTTTTAACAGTATTGAAAATAGTGCCTTTAGTTATTGTTTTTTTTAATAATGTAGATTTCTAGAGACTCCAGAATGAAAACCAAGCCCTGCACTGCAAAAAAATGAATGTCTTTCTTAGTTTTCTTTTGTCTTGTTTTCTAATATTAATATCTGAAAATTCTTAAATTGAGATACACTGACTTGGTAAGCAAGTGGCTTAAGATATTAAGTTTTGTTTATTGAAATAAATGATGGAAATCAAGAGGTTTTTGTTTACTTAAAACAAGTCAAAATATTTACCTGTGCAGTAAGAAAAATAAACTTAATTCCAGTTTCAACTTGATCAACTTAATTTAAGTTTATTTTTCTTACTGCATTGGCAGATATTTTGACTTGTTTTAAGTAAAAAGAAAAACTCTTGATTTTTATCATTTATTTTAATAAACAAGACTTAATATCTTAAGCCACTTGCTTACCAAGTCAATGTATCTCAATTTGAGAATTTTTAGATATTTATATTAGAAAACAAGACAAAAAAACCTAGGTAAGTCAATAATTTTTTGCAGTGTGAGGGAGAAGAACCAAGCCCTGAGGGAACGTAGTCAACGAGCAGGTGAGAACATGCACTCTTTCTTAAATTTTACTTTTTTTGTCTGTGATGTAGGTCCAATATTACCATATGCCTTTCATTTTGTAGCTTCGGATGACAGCGGCTCACTTTTCGCGTTGCTTGACAACACTTTGAGGCAGGATAAAAAGCTCCAGGAACAATTTGTAAGTGTGCTAATTTTGCCGTAGGGTAATCTAAAAAGTAAAATTAAGTTTGTATACTGCATATACAGTCTGAATCCACAGCCTGTCTCTCATTTATGTATGAGAAAATTCAGAGAAATGTATTTTAACACTTTTTTTTGAATTTTCAGCTTTAGAGTATCTTCTCTAATCACCTTTCCATTAATACAACCTGGACTGGTGTAGGGAATCAAGCATGTTTTAGAGACCTGTTTCTGAAGACCATTGTTCAAAGTAAGTTAGATTTTTATATTTAAGTAGATGTGTATGGCCTTATGTTATTCAAATGGAATGACAGTTCTGTATTTTCTACAGGAGCCATCCGGAAGAACCCTGCAACCCAGAATGCCACTGAGATAAAGTACTGATTATAAGCGCCTCATGCTTATACATTACATTCATGTGGATCTTTTCTTTTAATATCTTTAGTGTCTTTTACTGGTTTTTTTTAGTCATGTGGATTTGTTTTTTTTATCATTCTGTTTATGTTGGTGTGTGGTGTTATAAGCTACTGGAACTAGTGATGGGTTATTTGAAGCGAGGCTTCGGAGCGCATGTCGAGAATAAATGGGCGTGCCAAATGAAGCCTTGCTTCGAGGCTTGTGTTGTTAACGTAGAAATCACGTGACCAATGACAAACGAGGCCTCGGTTTGTGTGGACACGTCATTGGTTCGGTCTGTACGGAGCCCTTCTGATGACATGGTAAAACTTTTTTTTTAAATCGTGGCCACGAATTAGCAATTCGTTCCCACGAATTATTATATCGTGCGCACGTTTTAGTAATTCGTTCCCTCGTTTAAGCTAAATCGAGCGCACGATTTAGTAATTCGTTCCCTCGTTTAAGCTAAATCGTGCGCACGTTTTAGTAATTCGTTCCCTCGTTTAAGCTAAATCGTGCCCACGTTTTATTAACTCGTTCCCTCGATTAAGTTAAATCGTGGCCACGTTTAATGAATTAGTGCCCAGAATTTCATTTAAACCATCTGGACATTAACACAACGCTAACAAGATCAAATTCACTCTAGCCATTATTAATGACGCATACTTAATGCAGTTTTATAAATTCCTGCCAAGAATTTCATTAAAATCATCGGAATAGTGACGCTTATTGCAGCTCAATGCATTAATACATTGTTATTAAGTATAAAATTCATACACCTTATGGCTTCTGTATATATACAGTTTATTAACTCCTTCACAGAATTTCATAAAATATATTGGGACATAACGTGAGCTAACGCATTGATACAGTGCTATATAAGGATCAAATTCATACATCTTGGGTCTTAAACCGTTTTATCCATTCCTGCCTGGAATAATAAAAAAACAATAATCGGGAAATTAACATGACCCTTAACGCATAAATACAGTGCTATTTAAAGATCAAGATTAATCTATATACCTTATTAATGAGCCATACTTCATATACAGTTTTATTAATTCCTGTGCAGAATAAAAAAAACCTTAACACAACCTTTAGGACATTAACATGACGCTTAATGCATGCTAATGCATTAAATAAAGTGCTTTTAAGATCAAAATCACTTTATTAATAAGTCACATATTCCTGCACAGAATTAAAAACATATTGGGATATTAACGTGACGCAGTAATAAATTAAACTAAATAATTCAGTGGCTTAAATATCACTAAAATAAAATAACTTAATAAAATCTTTTTATGTCACTTGGGTGATTTTTTTAGTTAGACAAATTATTGTGTAAATATTATTTAGGTGTATACATCAAATAAAATAAGTATTTAACCAACAGATTATTTCTAATAAAAATCCTTAATATTTGTTGTAAATCAAATTCATACAGTTTTATTAATTCGTGCCCAGTAGGCTACCTAATAACCGGGACATTAACGTGACGCTTAACGCATTAATAAAGTGCTATTTAAAGATCAAGTTTACTATATACGCTATACCTTATTAATGAGTCATACTATAGCCTAGTTTTATTAATTCCTGCGCAGAATTAAAAAAATATAGCTTAATGCATGCTAATACATTAAATACAGTGCTATTTAAAGATAAAAATCACTATAAAACTTATTAATGAGTCATATACATATTCCGTTTTATTTAGCCACGTCAGGAAAAATGTCAAAAGGTTTAAGGGTTGACGAATAAAAAAATTGGCATGGACTAAACAGTTAAGCGGCCGGTGTTGTGTGGAAGTCTGTTCCCCCTATGTTTCCCGTTAGTGTAGTGTTTTTATAGCATTTATATCACACGTTTATTCTTTATATACATTGAAAGTTTTAATGGCTACTGAGATGTACATGTGTGCATTTATGTAATGTATCTTGACTGTTCTTGATTGTAAGTCAATTATTTTTACAGTATGAATCATATTATATGTATAATATATATTTATTATGTTTGGAAACTTAAGGAAAAGGAAAAAAAGAAAAGAAAAAGACAGGCTATATGTTAAAAGACATAAAACTGTCAAATATGAAATATTTAATAAATTGTATAATAGAATACATGATATTATTGCTTTTTAGTATAACCAATTGAAATCTTTAATCTTTCTAAATAAATTATAAATGTAACGTGATGAAAACGCTATAAACATAGAGGGAACAGACTTCAATGAGGAACAAACACCGGCGCCGTCTTTGATTCATTAGTTCTGATACCAAATAAAGTCAACTGCATAAATAGTCCTGTATCCATTGCAAACATATTTTATTATAAGTCTTAAAAATGTCCATAACATAAAATCATTGTCAGCATACCATAGTTTGACTTGTACTGCGCTGCGCTGATTTCTAAAGACTGTGGCGGTAGCGTTTTGCGCTCAAACAACGCTAAGAGAGAGCTTACGAATGGTCCAGACCAACCTTACGAAAGTGTGACTTACAGAAGATATAATAAGCGTACAAACGTTTTGGAAATCGTGCCATAGAGTTAAGAGAGAGGTTAAGGAATAGGTTAAGGACTACTTAGCGATAAGAACGTTTTGGGGAACCGGGCCCTGTTAGTTAAATACTTATTTTATTTGATTATATTATTAATATATTATTTGTATACACCTAAATAATATCTGTACATATTACACAAAATTTTTGTTTTTTTTTATATTAAATCATCTATTTTGGTTTGTCCAACTAAAAAAAATCACCCAAGTGACAAAGAGATTTTATTAAGTTATTTTAATTATTCATTTTAGTGATATTTAAGCCACTGAATTATTTAGTTTAATTAATTACTGCGTCACGTTAATGTTCCAATATGTTTTTTTAATTCTGGCCAGGAATAAATAAAACGGTATATGTATATAACTTATTAATAAGGTATATAGTGATTTTGATCTTTTAATAGCACTGTATTTAATGCATTAGAATGCATTAAGCGTCATGTTAATGTCCCTAAGGTTGTGTTTAGTTTTTTTTATTAATAAAACTGTATATGAAGTATGACTCCTTAATAAGGTATATAGTAAACTTGATCTTTAAATAGCAATGTATTTATGCGTTAAGCATCATGTTAGTGTCCGGATGTTTTTTTTTATTATTCCGGGCAGGAATTAATAAAACACTTTAAGGTTTAACCTTATTAAGGAGTCATACTTCATATACAGTTTTATTAATAAAAAAAAACTAAACACAACCTTAGGGACATTAACATGACGCTTAATGCATTCTAATGCATTAAATACAGTGCTATTAAAAGATCAAAATCACTATATACCTTATTAATAAGTTATATACATATACCGTTTTATTTATTCCTGGCCAGAATTAAAAAAACATATTGGAACATTAACGTGACGCAGTAATTAATTAAACTAAATAATTCAGTGGCTTAAATATCACTAAAATGAATAATTAAAATAACTTAATAAAATCTCTTTGTCACTTGGGTGATTTTTTTTAGTTGGACAAACCAAAATAGATGATTTAATATAAAAAAAACAAAAATTTTGTGTAATATATACAGATATTATTTAGGTGTATACAAATAATATATTAATAATATAATCAAATAAAATAAGTATTTAACTAACAGGGCCCGGTTCCCCAAAACGTTCTTATCGCTAAGTAGTCCTTAACCTATTCCTTAACCTCTCTCTTAACTCTATGGCACGATTCCCAAAACGTTTGTACGCTTATTATATCTTCTGTAGAGTCACACTTTCGTAAGGTTGGTCTGGACCATTCGTAAGCTCTCTCTTAGCGTTGTTTGAGCGCAAAACGCTACCGCCACAGTCTTTAGAAATCAGCGCAGCGCAGTACAAGTCAAACTATGGTATGCTGACAATGATTTTATGTTATGGACATTTTTAAGACTTATAATAAAATATGTTTGCAATGGATACAGGACTATTTATGCAGTTGACTTTATTTGGTATCAGAACTGATGAATCAAAGACGGCGCCGGTGTTTGTTCCTCATTGAAGTCTGTTCCCTCTATGTTTATAGCGTTTTCATCACGTTACATTTATAATTTATTTAGAAAGATTAAAGATTTCAATTGGTTATACTAAAAAGCAATAATATCATGTATTCTATTATACAATTTATTAAATATTTCATATTTGACAGTTTTATGTCTTTTAACATATAGCCTGTCTTTTTCTTTTCTTTTTTTCCTTTTCCTTAAGTTTCCAAACATAATAAATATATATTATACATATAATATGATTCATACTGTAAAAATAATTGACTTACAATCAAGAACAGTCAAGATACATTACATAAATGCACACATGTACATCTCAGTAGCCATTAAAACTTTCAATGTATATAAAGAATAAACGTGTGATATAAATGCTATAAAAACACTACACTAACGGGAAACATAGGGGGAACAGACTTCCACACAACACCGGCCGCTTAACTGTTTAGTCCATGCTAATTTTTTTATTCGTCAACCCTTAAACCTTTTGACATTTTGCCTGACGTGGCTAAATAAAACGGAATATGTATATGACTCATTAATAAGTTTTATAGTGATTTTTATCTTTTAATAGCACTGTATTTAATGTATTAAACGAATTAATAAAACTGTATGAATTTGATTTACAACAAATATTAAGGATTTTTATTAGAAATAATCTGTTGGTTAAATACTTATTTTATTTGATGTATACACCTAAATAATATTTCCACAATAATTTGTCTAACTAAAAAAATCACCCAAGTGACATAAAGAGATTTTATTAAGTTATTTTATTTTAGTGATATTTAAGCCACTGAATTATTTAGTTTAATTTATTACTGCGTCACGTTAATGTCCCAATATGTTTTTTAATTCTGTGCAGGAATATGTGACTTATTAATAAAGTGATTTTGATCTTAAAAGCACTGTATTTAATGCATTAGCATGCATTAAGCGTCATGTTAATGTCCTAAAGGTTGTGTTAAGGTTTTTTTTATTCTGCACAGGAATTAATAAAACTGTATATGAAGTATGGCTCATTAATAAGGTATATAGATTAATCTTGATCTTTAAATAGCACTGTATTTATACGTTAAGGGTCATGTTAATTTCCCGATTATTGTTTTTTTATTATTCCAGGCAGGAATGGATAAAACGGTTTAAGACCCAAGATGTATGAATTTGATCCTTATATAGCACTGTATCAATGCGTTAGCTCACGTTATGTCCCAATATATTTTATGAAATTCTGTGAAGGAGTTAATAAACTGTATATATACAGAAGCCATAAGGTGTATGAATTTTATACTTAATAACAATGTATTAATGCATTGAGCTGCAATAAGCGTCACTATTCCGATGATTTTAATGAAATTCTTGACAGGAATTTATAAAACTGCATTAAGTATGCGTCATTAATAATGGCTAGAGTGAATTTGATCTTGTTAGCGTTGTGTTAATGTCCAGATGGTTTAAATGAAATTCTGGGCACTAATTCATTAAACGTGGCCACGATTTAACTTAATCGAGGGAACGAGTTAATAAAACGTGGGCACGATTTAGCTTAAACGAGGGAACGAATTACTAAAACGTGCGCACGATTTAGCTTAAACGAGGGAACGAATTACTAAATCGTGCGCTCGATTTAGCTTAAACGAGGGAACGAATTACTAAAACGTGCGCACGATATAATAATTCGTGGGAACGAATTGCTAATTCGTGGCCACGATTTAAAAAAAAAGTTTTACCATGTCATCAGAAGGGCTCCGTAGGTCTGAGTATCGATTCCGGATTCGAAACTCGCGCCTCCTTGTGGCTGTTGTGGCGTTTCAGTGCTGGAAAGGTGTCAGGAGTGGTTGAAGCAGAGGGTAGAAGAGTTTATTATTATTAGTACATTATATTAGTAGTTGTAGTATATAATTGTGTGTGTGTGTGTGTGTGTGTGTGTGTGTGTGTTGGGCGATATGCCCCATTTTGAGATCGTCCTATCGTCAGCCTGTGAGATCGGCGATACACGATAGTATCGGGGGGCGGGGCAGTAGTTTACTCATTTATTTATTTGTTCATTTATGACAAGACTTGATTGGTGGAAAAAAGATCAAGAGCAACACCGTCATGAATGCATCTTTCTTAAAACTAATGGCATTAATCTGAGCGCGTCATTAAAGCCAGACGCTCTTTGCGTACCAGAGAGCGAGAACAGGACACGCGCTGGTTTTAACCCTCTGTGCGCTAACAACCTCTCTAGTGCAAGGAAATGTCAGAGATAGGGCTGCTCAATTATGGGAAAAATCATAATCCTGATTTTTTAACACGATTACTTAATGACTGTAAAAACATGCACCTGCGCAGACACACGCAGCGCACATAAAAATAATTAAATGCATTTGTTTAGTGCTGTTGCAGAAGGTTACACGTGTCAAGCAGTGGTGCTCTCAGAGGTGCTTTTTAAACACACTGGTCCAGCGGAACACGATCATATTTTAAACACGAGGGATGTATTGCTAAAACTCCTTGAAAAGCATATCATAAACAGGATTACTATCTGACTTCAAGTTCAGACAGAGCGCAGCTCTCTGCACGTACGAGAGAGTGGCGCCAATATGCAGCGGGTTATATTTTAAACAAAAGGAATAGTTTGCCTCAGCTCTCATGAAACGCATTAAACCGCACAAATACATAAGGATTACTACTTTAGTTTATGTTTAGACTTCGGACAGATGCGAGAGCGCGTGCATGTGAGACAGAGGGAAGCGTAGCTGCTCATCCACGCGCTGGATTTAGGTGCTAGAACGAGTCCGAGACGCGCACATTAAGTCCATCTGCGTGCAAGAAGGAACTCTCTCTCTACAAGCTCTTACCGTAAAGTGAAGCACAAACCCTCATGCGATGAAAAGCATGCAAAACTATGATGATGATAATAATAACAACCATTCGCCAACTATCGTCATGACTATCGCCATGAAAGCCTGCCATTGGCGATATGTCGGACGATCGTCGATACACGATACTATCGTCTATCGGCACAACACTAATATATGTATATATGTATATATGTATGTATATTAGGGATGTGACGAGATCTCGTGCGACGAGATCTCGCGAGATTAAATGTGTATCGCGAGATTAAGTGTGTCTCGCGAGATTTCTTGTGTAGGTGAAATTCTGTCCGTTTCTCAAAAAAAAGGCTGCATCCTTCGGAGGTCGCATTTTTAAACTGCATTTACTTCATAAAGACTGTCTTTTTAGAGACTAACAATGATAAAGTTTACTAATAATTTAGTTAATCGCAAATTGTTGTAATATGCTCACGACTTGCGAATGTAATGCTCAGTTAATGATCTGAAATAAACCTTAATGACGTATGCAGCCTGCATATGCGACCTCCGGAGGAGGCAGTTGCAGGCGCCTTTTTTAAATGATATTCTATGGGCATGGAGCGTTTGCGCGCTGTTTATGCGCGCTGAGCGCCTTGCGGTTTTTGCCGGCGGCCGCAGCACGCGCCTTTGAAGGAACGCTTCAAGCCGAAAGTATACTCGGGACGTCCGCGTATGCGCGCCGTCCGCATGACGTCATTTTCGTCATCAGGAGGGTGCGCGGACGGCCGCGCGGACCGTCCGCGTGCAGCCCAAAATTTGAGACCGCGCGGACAGTGCGCGTACAGTCCGCGTACGACAGCGCATGCGCGTGAAAATATTTAGACAGGACACTCCACTATAAACAATTATACAAAGGAAATAGACAGCATTTGCACACACACTATCGTTTTTCTTCTTTAACTTTTACTTCTTCCAAGAACAGAAAGCTGTGGAGCATGTTTGTTTGATTCCTGTTCTTTGTTGTCTTGTTGTTTGTTCTAAACTGTGTTTGCAATGGTGGATCAGTTACTTTTCTTCACCTATCCTAATGTTTTAATGTACTCTAAATGTCACCAAATCAGTGCTGCCCTGACAGCCTGTTAGACTAATAATTTGAATAAGAAATCATTCGTATTGCGTATAGTGTCGAACGCGGCCATCCGCGTGTAGCCGCGGGGACTATACCCGGAAAGCTGCGCGGACGCGTGCGCGCGCGAGCCGGACGCGGAAAAAAAGTATACCCGGCCCTTGAGAGCGGAGAAGCGCCCGACGTCATTCGCGTCTTTCCATTGTCCACTCGAATGAGGGGAGATGCGGGCCTTACGTTGTGGTGAGGGAAGTTTACAGTTGCTTTGAAGAACCGGACTCCACTCGCTCACTCTCTCCTGCGTGTTTGTGCACCTCTCACCCTCAAACAAGGTAAGATCAAGCATCCTCTTTTTAAAGTTTCTGCTAATATGACAGTCAACAGCAAAAGAGCGCACGCTTCAATATTTGATTGACAAGAAAGCTGACTAGGTGGTTGCCTAGCAATATTAAAAGCCGCGTCGACACGCACTGCTCTTTTTTTTTTAAAAGGCAGTGCGTCGCGCCTTGCGTTTCCAAGCGTTTAAAGCGTGGTTGGTATAATTAGCCTCTTACAGTGCATGCATTATATTCTGTCTTTTACTGCATTTGCTTTTTTGTTTGGGTTTCCAATAATGTTCGTTTGGGAATTCGTATGAAATCTGAGACGTGTTGTGTTTTTCTGTAGATCAGTGTCAGATGTGAAGTCTCAGCAGATTAAACCATCACAGAGTTTACATGATTTAATGTCTGCATGTTCATTTCTATTGTAAAGAAATGGACGTATATTAAATATTCAAATGGATTTAAACATTGTTTGGCTAAAAAATAAGCGTTTTTTTTCCGTCTAAAGTGAAAGTGAAGATAGCATCCGAGACGAGTCTACTATCGCCCCCTGCAGGCATTTGTTATAATATATACATAATGCTATTTATTTATAGACCACAAATGTAATGTGTTTGTTAATGTAATGTTGTTTAATGTAACTTGGTTTTAATACTTTATTTGAACCAATTATTATTGCATCTTCGTTATTATGTAATTTTAAAGGCTACTGCTCACTTGGGTCTATTTTTATTACCCAAAAATAACAAATTACTTCATTATCAGTTAGTAAAATAATTGTTAGGGGCAGTCCTTGATTAGTTAAAACATTTAAAAATAACATGATTTCAGTTTCTTATTCATTTATTTTATCATCGAGGGTTTCTTAAAAAGTGTAAAAATATCGTCTCGTCTCGTTCTCGTGAACCCAATCTCGTGTCTCGTCTCGTGGATTAAGTGTCTCGTCACACCCCTAATGTATATGTATGTGTATGTATGTGTATGTATGTGTATGTATGTATGTGTATGTATGTGTATGTATGTGTATGTATGTGTATGTATGTGTATGTGTATGTATGTATATATATGTATATGTATGTATATGTATGTATATATATGTATGTATATGTATGTATATGTATGTATATGTATGTATATGTATGTATGTATATATGTATATATGTATATGTGTGTATATGTGTGTATATGTGTGTATGTGTATATGTGTGTGTGTGTGTGTGTGTGTGTGTGTGTGTGTGTGTGTATATATATATAAAGCTTTATTATATATTATTATTTTGTATTAGTTAGATAAGATTAGCGGGATTGCTTTAGATTTTTGGATTTGGACTGGATGGGTTGTTAATTTGTTTAATTTTCCCTATTGGATTTGTTTGCATTTTGTGACTTGTTATTTGGTCTTTGTAATGGAGCCAGCAAGAAAGAGGAAATCCTCCCCTGTCTGGGAGTATTTTTAAATAGTTGCTCACAATAAAGTATGCGTAATTGTTATATTTTAGTGTGTTAATATTATTATAAGACACACTTTATGGCAGTATAGTCTTTCATGTCCATTATTTCATGTTTCAATGTGAAATGCTTGCTGTGCCATAAGAAGTTGACATACAGCATTAATACCTCTTCCATGCTCAGGCATTATTGAGCACTGCATAAGCATGCACATACTACTAACAATCCACAGACTAGTCAAAGTAATATATAATAATCTTATTTCTTACATTTATCTGAAGTGAATCTCACAAGAACCGAGGACCCCCTAGTATATCAGGCTCAACATAAGCATCAGTACCCACACTTATACCAGCTGGCACTGGCATTTTTATGCTGCATCCTCCATTCCATGTGAAAGGATCTTTTCCAAAGCTGGAAAGGTTTTATCCAAAAAGAGGAATCGTCTTTTCCCAACACACTTCAAAATGGTTTGTTTCTCAATAAAAAGCAATAATAAATCCCAAAATGATTTGTTGCAATTTTCTTCATTGTACCCTCAGTCCCATAAGCACCACACAGCACTGAAACTACTCATGGTTCCACTTTACACACATACACACACACACACACACACACACACACACACACACACACACACACACACACACACACACACACACACACACACACACACACACACACACACACACACACACACACACACACACACACACACACACACACACACACACACACACACACACACACACACAAACACACACACACACACAAACACACACACTTTATTTTTACATTTTTCCCACCCCAGACTACTGTACTAAAGTCGTACTTGAATAGGTCATACTGTCATTCTTCAAACAATTAAATTTAATACTTAACTGTGGTATGACATCTAAAAAAAATTGACACAGAAAAATATATATATATTTTATTTTATAACCAGACAATAAACACATTTCTGCTTAGGTCAGTGCATAAAATGTTTTTATTCATCTGCTATTTCTTTTAACACTCGCTAGATGTCACTAGGGAGCAATGTTGAATGAAGCTTCGGGTAATGAACCTTTGGGTGAAGCAATGGGCTGTGAAGCGTCAGTGGTTCAGGAAGCCTCATCTTGCCATCACTAACTGGAACCTTGAATTTCCCTTTGAGGGTCAATCAAGTATTTGTTCATTTTTAATTCACAATATACAGATCTTATTGCAGCAAAGTGAAAATATTGTGTTCCAGGTAAGCAGTGCCATTTTAATAGTCTATTCTAGTCCAGAGCTTTACTCTAGGATAAGTGGTAATAATTTATTGTTAGAAATGACGATTTATTTGGTATGCTGCACGTTCTTTGGTACCAAATATCCTCATTACTTAATTTTATGTTTACTGGTAGCCAAATTCTTTTCATCCCAGAGCTGACCTCTAAATTATTAACAATTGTTGTAAATGATATGTTCTAATTTGCTTGTAATGTTTTTTTAAACTAGAATTTATTTGGAAACCTGCATGTTTTTTAGTACTTTTTTATTTTTCAGTTATTTATATTTCAGTGCTCTTACACATCTTGGTTCAATGACTGTTACTGTACTTTGAAATGTGGAATAAAAAATCCAAATGAGAATTTGTCTAGTTTGATCAATCATTATTTTTGATAAACTGCATGCTAGAATTAGCTTATATAAATATTATTTATATATATAAACAATAAGCGGCGGCAAAACGCTTGAAAATAGCGTTTGCCTCCGACGGGCCGCGAAAGAGCCGCCTTCAATATAAAGGCGGCCGAACGGCGGTTGGCCGGCGGGCCAGCCGCGGATTGAAGGCGGTAGAGAGGCGGCTGCCGCTTTTAAAAAGCGGCTGCCGCCGGCGGGCCGCCGTCAGACGTGTTTGCGATTACGCCCTTATGACGCTTCTACTGCCTCCAGAGCACCGCCGGTGGTCCGCCGAGGCGCCGACTCATTGCTATCTTTTGCTATCTGGGTTTAAACCATCACATCTGTAAAGCATCGTTTTTTTTTATCCCGCAATATATAAAGATTAAAACATAACACTGTGCCCTATTTGCTAGTAAGGACTTAAAACCGTGAACAAAACTAACTAAAAGATTAAAAGCAAAATCTTCGTCCAATAATAACAATAAATTCGATTTATGAGGCACTGCGCAGACAAATCGAACTAGAACATCAAAGTACCGCGAGAGCGATACTTTGATCTCACACGCTGTTAGATCTGCGCAGCGCCGCGAAGTCGAACACACCCCCTTTTAAGTGCGCGTTAACTCCTGCCTCAGTACCAGGGGTCTGATGTTACATAAGCCAGTTAGAGACGAATCTGTTATTCTGCACGCATTTCGACAAAACAGATGTCATGACGATGAAAAACTTCCATAAATTTACCAACACATTTCAATGCGCACTTGACGCGATGACGGATGCATTAAGAGTATGCAGCCCACACTTCAAAAGTAATCAGCATCACATGACTGAAACGAAATCAAATATTATTCTTATCTTTAAGCATTTGTTCTACTGTGACAACAGAAGCCGCAAATCCAGTTGTCTCCGCATCACTTTTGCATGACCCACATGCAAAAACATGATCGTGGAAGACTGATACGCGCGCGCACTTACCTTAAGGCATGTAAAAGATGCTCATTCAATGTTTATTATAAGCACATATAAAATATCGTTTTAATCGATACACCTAATAAGATTACAAGCTTACTTGCCCTTATAATGTCACACAAGATATCCGATATTTATTCTGTCAAGCAATTTAAATAAGCAGCATATTAACAGTTACTATTATTGCTAAAATAAAATGTAACTATATAAAGCCTTGTTTCTCAGAACTGTAAGAATTTTGATTGATCCTGACCAAAAGGTCAGCCCTTCCTGGGAACACAGCATGGATGCCCGAGAGTGCAGTGTGTGTGCCCTGTAGGTGCCTGAGGCAGCAAGGACATCAAAAGAGAACTTTTTTGCAACACAACAAGTTTTCCTCCAGGACTCACGGCAGGGGACCAAGACCCCCAAAACACCCCTCTCGGGAACCAGAACTTTATCTCGAATACAGGAGACTCCCTGGAGAGTTACACTTGATTTTCAAACACCACATCTCCATACAACAACAGGATTCAATGTTAATCTGTGACAATAAACAAGTAAACCTAACCTAATGTTGGGAGACAACTCCTACCTTAGAGATGTTGACCAATCACCCACTGTATGTATATTAGGCAACACCCCTGAATTTTACAACAACCAATCAGTAGCAAACTCCTATATGCTTTGTCTCTCTGGATATTTAAGGGAATGATGTAAAATGGTTCGGGGGGTCTTTCTGTTCATGGAAGTTCACCCCCATGATGCTGTATCTTTGATACAGCATCATGTATTTTATTTTACTTTGAGAAATCTGTAACCAGATATTCATCACTAGCCAGGTATGCATTATTCTCATTTGATTATATTTGTTTTCTCGTATTTGAATTGGAATGTGAATTGGCTTCTGAATTATGTTTTACCTACCTGGTTAATAAATTGTTATATTTGATTTTATTCTGTGTTGCTCGGTAAATGTTGACACTGCAAGTAATCTCGTTGTATCCGTAGTTACCGTAAGGACTGAAATCAGGCTAGGATCGGCCCAATCCCAGTTAGATAGTGAATAATACATCAGCTGAGGATTTGTGAGATACGAATAGCAATTGGCGTTAGTTTAAGTGTACTTAGAAGCGTGGAGGCTGTGTTTCCGTTTAGAGTAACATTTCTGATTACTCTAAATAGGGTCAGCCTCAACCTCTGTTTATTTCAATGTTATTCTATTCATTAATCTTGATTAGAAATAATAATTGTAATAATTAAGTGTCACCTCTAAGGGGACTAAATAAAGTATGTTTAAAGTTGAGCACGCAGAAAGCGGCCGCTTAAGCGTATAGTCCAACCTCTGGCAGCGACC
This sequence comes from Paramisgurnus dabryanus, assembly GCF_030506205.2. Classification (NCBI taxonomy): domain Eukaryota; kingdom Metazoa; phylum Chordata; class Actinopteri; order Cypriniformes; family Cobitidae; genus Paramisgurnus; species Paramisgurnus dabryanus. The sequence goes on along the minus strand of NC_133357.1, from coordinate 13,383,064 downwards.
AACACTGATTCGCTTACGACCGTTGACCAGTATATTAATTATGAGGCCCGTACTAGGATCATGTGCGACTGTGAGAACCGAATGAACGAGTGTAATACCAGAGCTTTATCAGAATAAATAAACAAACATCCATCTAAATTCTGTAAGCTTTAAAAGTAATAATCAATCAAATTTGTAATATAATATAAACTAAATCTTTGTCTTTGGAGTCAGATTAGAGATAAATATACCTAAATTACGTAACGCCAAAACGTCATCTGCAAAGCTCCGGAAAAGACTGAACGCGCTATCAATCCTTCCCATGCGGTTTGGACTTCGCCATTGGGCCAAACGGATGGATGGGGGATATAAAATTTCACCCCCTTACAGAACTTAAAACTTACCCCCAATTCTAGCAAACAAGCGCAGCGACTCAGAATTTAGGCAGACAATCCAAAATACTGACCTTTAGAGAACACAACGCAAGTACCATTTGAAGCGATTTTTTTTTTAAAGGGACAGTTAGACTGGAATATTCCACCGGAAATGACGGTACCACAGTTCTAGCGCTTTCTATCGAAACGTCACGATGAAGAGAGATTAAAAAATGTCTATGTCCCTACTGAAAAATCCAGCTAAGACCAGCATAAGGTGGTGAGCAGGTTTAAGATGGTCTCCCAGCTTGGTTTTAGCTGGAATTGCTGGTGTGGTAAGCTGGTCTGGCTGTGTTTTGGTCACATTTTAAACTGGTCAAGCTGTGTTTTGGTTTTGATTTTATACATAATAAAGTCTAATCCACTTGAGCATATTAAATACTACTACCACAAAGCCTCCAATTTCTTTTTATAAAACAAACAATTGTATAAAAATGGTTTGATGCTGCCACTGGGACAGTACCCTTTAAAAAGGTCCTAATATGTACCATTTAGCTACAGATGTTTATACATATGGTACTTTTAAGGTGCTTATATGAACTCTTTAGATCTCAGGGTGACAACTAGGCAATTTTTTTCTGACAGTGTAGAGATTGCATACACTTTGTACACCACAACACTTGTTTTTATAACCGACAAACAGTACCAGTGCTTACAACATAACTAGGAAGATGTCAAACCAGAAAGCCCATGCTGATCAAGGACTTGAAAAACAGGAAGATCTGGTGCCTATTCAACCATTTACAACATATGAAGAAGTCTCAGTCAAGAGATCCTACTGACTGCTTAAAAAAGGACGAGGGCCCGGAGAGGTGAACAAGCCTTGTTCCAAGAGCCGCACGGAGTAAGGAATAGGGCTGGGTATCGATTCTGATTTTCCAGATCGATTCAATTTCCATTCACAAGCTGTCAAATCGATTCGATTTCGATTCTCGATTCAATTTTCGATTCCGGTTCTCGGGACGGTTTTTATACTCTATTCTCGATTCAACTCAATAAATATAGATTAAATACAAATACTATACTAATAAAAAGATTAGTGAACAGCAGGTTACAAGTGGGTAATTATTAAAATCGATGACGCACCTGAAACCGCCATTTTAAGCACTGAATTAATGAATTACAGGCTTGCCTTTCGCTCCTTGGTAACCTCGCGCAAAGCAAAAAATAGGGTGAAATCTAGTGAAGAAGACTAGTAATTCAATCAACGTTAATCTTTTGTTCAATGTTTGCAGAAATAAATATGAAAGAAAAAAAAATCGATTCTGCTCTTTGAGAATCGATTCTGAATCAACCACATTTTTAAAAAACGATTAATCGAAAAATCTATTTTTTTTTTTGCCCAGCCCTAGTAAGGAACGCCACAAAAATCTGATATTGAAAAACTAGACAGAATGACATTTCATCATATGAAAGCTAATTTCAGTGCAGTATCAGATCTTTTGCTTGAAATGCTGGCACACTGGTCTGTCAAACTGAGGATGTTCATGTAAAACTGGGACCATAAAGAGTAGCAGTAATTTCTGCTGAAGTTATTATCAGGATTTAGTTGTGCCAAATCCATTATTGAAGAAGTTAAGGATTAAATTACATATAATATAAAATACATAAAATTGAACGAATCTATCAATTACGTTTATCCAGAGTAAAGATTAACTCTGGGTTAACAATTTCTGAATTTTGGTTACAAAAACATCTCCCCTTCCTCTATTCGATGGGGCCTTTCCAACAAGCCAACCACTAAGTCACTTACCACGGCCGAGATACGGCGGACCGACCTCAGCTCAGGCCCCTTAAGTCCTGGTTCCTCTCCCTTCAGGTCCCTTCCTCTACCCGACAGGGCCTTTCCAATGCCAACCCTCGAGTCTCTAACCCTAACCATGGAACGATCCATGATTTCGGACGGCCTAGCTCCGGCCCCTTAAAAGAATGAAACTCAAGAGATACGGCACACACATTTTTCATTACAAACCAAACACACCAACCAATGATTCATGTGGAAGAACCACAAGGACAAAATAAAGAGGTCATTATCCTAACGCAAACACACACATCCATCACAATGCTACAAAGTGTAAAAGAAAAGCCACACATTTCATTGAACTTTAAAGGATTGGTGAAAACATCAAAGGCCATGTTCTTCATTCTCAGTTGCGTTTTACTTTGATGGTCTATTGACGCTAACAGATGACATTGAAGTGGGCTGCTAACACATAACCGAAGATGTTCCACCTTAGCTTCATTTGAACAGGACTGGAAAAGCTATTTGCTGTCATCTTTGGGAACATTTAGTATGAGTCACAAACAGCCTTGGTAGTTCTTCATCCGACCCTTAGTTGGACTTCAAAGCCACAGCTTGCAGGCTGACGCAAGAGGACAAGGCTAGCCAGATCAATAAGCTGTTAACAGACCTAACCATCAACGGCTATCCGAAAAGCCTGTGGAGGGATCATAGCGTCCGTGAATTCTGATGAGGACGTGGTGTACTAATCTCGTCCGGGCAGGGTGTTGAGCGAGAGAGATGAGCTGCCGTTATGAGATAAGTGGAGTATTTGCTGTATGTTGGCAAGGCTAGCAAAGAAATTATACAATCAGTTAGTGTCATCTAAGGCTAGAGATACCTGGGCCATCCATTTCAGATTTGGATTAATAATTAAAATTAAAATTAAAATAAAAATAATAATAATAATAGCCCCTGACTGACCAGCTGTTAACCTCAACAAAATATTTCACATACATTTATTTTGTAAAATGTAGTTGCTATGGGTGCTGTGCAGTGAATAATACACAGACGATCAATGACGTGATGTAAATTATTTTGTGTCTGTATGGGTCAATTAAATGTAAAAGGGTTAAAATTCAAAATAAACTTGCAGATTACTTGCATACATTCTCTTTTTTGTAGACAAAGTCAAAAATTTCTGGTTTAATTTAATTTTGAAAGAATATTTGGGGGATAATTGCAAAAATATCAATATGGTGTAACCGGTCTGTCAATTGGTGTAACTAGTATTTTTTTTATGAAAATAGAAATAGATTCATAAAAAATGTGGAATAAAATATAATCATCTAGTTTAGTTTAATATGATTTTTTACATACATTTTTACATCCTTTGTCAAAGATTATTTAGAAAACAGAACTGTTTTCAGCATATCTCTGGACAAATATTACAAAAACCCATTAAAATGTAATGTAGAAATAACTAATAAAATGTATTTTCGTGTGATATTTTTAAATGTTTTTTATGATTATGCCATCAAGGTGAATACAATTTTTAATATTTTTCATTCTTTGGCTCAATTGGCGTTTACACCATTTAAACATTTTCAGGTCCATTCAATCTTAACTTTCATAAAAATGGTGCAAATGTAATTTTTTACTGCATAAAATCAAAATAAATACACTATGTGCATTGAAATAAACCTGATGCATGCGTTTAAAAGAAGTTTTTTAAAAATATTTATGAAATTTCTCATTCTGCCAAACCGTTTTTGTCACTGACCCACGAATCGTTGCGTGCAGCGGTCACACAAGCTATTGACCAACCAGAATCCAAGACTAGAATAAACCATTTTATAAAGTAAGTGAAATTTTGCCATGTATCCCAACCAAGGTAAGATGAAATGGATTGCTAATAGACCATTTTACTGTTTGTACACAATGATAATGGGCTGCGTTTGCACGCGCATTTAGACAATGGAAGTATGGCAAGAATTATACAAAGTTATATAAACATAGCTACCAGATCTGTGTACTATAGTGGAGTGGATAGAAGACGTTAGCAGATGGCCAAAAATAAAGTTGGCACTGGCGGCACTTTCTCAGTGGTTCATGTAGGTTGTCTACAAACCGGAAGGTTGGTGGTTCAATCCCCGGCTCCACCGGACCAAGTGTCGAGGTGTCCTTGAGCAAGACACCTAACCCCAGCTGCTCCCGACGAGCTGGCTGGCGCCTTGCATGGCTGACACCGCCGTCGGTGTATGAATGTGTGAGTGAATGGGTGAATGTGAGGCTAATTGTAAAGCGCTTTGGATGGCCATAGGTCTGTTAAAAGCGCTATATAAATGCAGTCCATTTACCATTTACCAAAGTTGCCAGATACATATATACGTATATTATATTAGTGCAACCAAACGCAACAACCAGACATTTTGATGCTGGGAAACCCTTTTAATAAACTTTCTGAGTTGCTAACACGTTAGAACCAACGGGGAATAACACAACTTCCGTTGCCCAAATGCGCGCGCAGGCTATTTGATCACGTGAGCTGTAAAAGGGTCTATAGAAAGCTCTCTTCAGGTATTGGTCCCAGCTACTCTGTAGTCATTATGCAATAACCAAAACCGACAACAGAACCACAGAATAAGCTTGTTTCACATAGCAGCTCTCTCTCTCGCCTGTAACACTCTCCAAGGGATGCTGAGATATTCTGGGAAAACGTTGATGGAGCAATCTGAATAATTTCAAAAACTTGTCTTCAAGCACATACATAAGCTGATGCTCTAGTGAGTTTAAAATAAAGTAAAAAAAAGTTTAAAATACCTTCTCCTATACTAAATGTCTAACAGGGACAGATGTTTACTCTAAACTGGAATGTTGAAGAAGACAAACACGACAGTAGTTGAGATAGCATTCGCTCAGTCAATGTGTATGCAGTCAATGTGATTTAGATTCCCATGCTTGTCCTTCACTGAAGTCATACAAGATGAGGCGGATGTTTATACAGGTGATTAGTGATCGACCGATATATCGGCCGGCCGATACATCGGGCCGATTTTAGCAGGTTTTAGGTGTATCGGCATCGGCCGATTCGCGGCTTGCGTTCGCCGATAGTTTTTCCCCGGCATTAATTACAGACAGGCGCCCACAGGCAGCTCTGTGTTGCTGGAGCCTGCCTGCAGCCCGTGCATTGCCCCTCCCCCCACTAGCAGAGCGGAGCGCTCCAAGCTTGCGCTGGTAAGTTTTAAACTTCAAAGCATCTTTTAACTGTTTGACTGAAATATTGCCATATACTTTGAAAGTGTAAACACGTTGCTCTATATGTGCGTGCAACCATAGCTAAGAAAGTTTGGTGGTCCTAATGGAAAACGCGAATGCCTTTAAAACTGCTTGCCATTGTATTTAGGGAGCTTCAAATAGCTTTTAGGCTAACCGTATGCATACGGCAGCTGTTACGAACACTGGTCATAGGATTATATAATGCTGACGTTGTTCCGTGATTTCGTGGTATTTATAGGAGTTTTATTCAGCGACCACCAGTCTGACGTTTGGACGCGACGCGTGCTCATAATGCCGCAAGCGAACGCAGGTCATGTGATCAGCCGAACAGCTGATCATAGATGGACAGGGTGGGTTTTTAATTCTCATCTCCATAAATATATGTAGTAGTAAAAGGCTAAAAATCAATATCCATTGCTGATAGTTTCTCGTCATTGTGGAGAGCGCAGTTCATGGTTGCATACATTTATGGTTGTTAACGCGGAGTTTCGCGGAATTTTCGTCAGCGAAAATAAGAAATTCGACCCAAAGCACTTAGTTCCAAACAGTTCACACATGACTTTTATGTGACCGGAGAAGTGTTTTTTTTGTACGTTTTGTCAACATTTCCGTTCACTGAGAGCGCAAAGATACATGCACTCTCTCATCCATGTCTCTCTCACTGCACCTCTCCAACGTGCACGCGCTCTATTATCTGACCGAAGTCCGTACACAAATCCTCATGTATTTGTTCAGTTTTATGCGTTTTAAGCGAGCTCAGGCAAACTAACTATCCCTCGCATTTACTATAGGGCACTAGGGTGTGTGAGGTACAGAAGTGGGGCAATTGGCATGTTATTCAGAATTCTTAAGTTGTTTTTTGATCAGTATTGCTGTTTACATTTTCCTTGTCTTCTTATTAAAGACATTTGCTATACAAGAGATTAAGTTAAGTGCACTAAAACTTAGACCTAAGCATTAAATAGGTTGTAAATAGTTGGTTACTTTCATGGATAAAGTAAAGTGTTCCCCTTGTTATGCTGCTTGGTTGCTGCTATTGTGTGCAATGGTGTAATTATTATTTTATTTATGTATTTTAAGCAGCACTGAATTTTCTTACTTGTTCTACCTCACCTTTTCTTACTATTTGTTAAATATAGTTCAGTAAATGTTCCTTTTTTAAATTAAGAGTTGTAACATTTGGTTTTATCATTGTGTCATTTTTATGATATAAACTGAATGAGAAAAAGCAGTATCGGCTCCAAATATCGGCTAAAGAAAATCGGCAGCCTGTATCGGTCATCGGCTAAGGCTGATGGAAAAAAATCGGTATCGGCATCGGCACAAAAAAATCCATATCGGTCGATCCCTACAGGTGATTGATGATATCAGCTGTAAAACTAACCCAATCATTTCAAATAACCAAGAAAAATGGCTAGAAAGCCTTCCATAAATAAAAGCAAATAGAGCACCTGTGCTAACAGCGCACACCGAGCGGCAGGAAACATCTGTGGACGTCTGAATCTTCACAAAGTGAGCAAACAAATAGCTACCGTCTAACACAACCCTCAGGACCGCACAAATCCTATCAGTGTAATTACTTTTCATCTCGAAAGGCCACTGGAGAGGAACAATCTATATTCCTGTCCTAATTTCTCATTTTCATGCAAAAGCATGCATACGCACACACTGAGTGCTCAAGAGAAGGGCAAGATATTTGGAGGCATTAAGATTTCAAAAGGCCATCACTTTTCATTCCTTTGTGGTGTGCGCTACATGACGGCACAAGCTTAATGAAGACCAATGAAATCACAGGAAAAAGCTCATTTGGTAAAGCATGGTTCTTGCAACGCCAAGGTTGCGGGTTTGATTCCTAGGGAATAGAATGAAGTGTGAGAGACCACCTGGCTGTGCTTTAATTTTGTTCATTATTTTTGTTAAAGTTGTAGATTGGGCTCCTGCAAAGACATTTCACCGTGATATTGCAAAGCCAGAGCTCATAAACGCATTACAAAGAGGGTATACAAGTCATCAAGAGAGCTACACTGGACATTACCTTCAAGGTGATGATCTATTTATATCCTAATCGAAATCAATTATTTTTCACAAGAACACCTTTATTCATCCATTAAAGATTCCATCACAGCCAAGAGCAAATGGCCCTAGCAAAAACCTCCCCCTCTCATATTTGATGAAGGCTCAAAACCAAATCCACTACATTCATTTGGGCAGGTAATTATCCTTATCCATTTCCCTCACAGCATAAGCAGGCTGCCCTATGAACCGACAAGCTGTGCAGATGATTGCCGCACAGAAAAAAAATGAAGGCTTGCGCAGTTAGACAACACTGATTTTCAAAAGATGATGAAGAGGAGCAACAGATCGACTCAAGCCACTGGCTGCATTGCTGATCTCCCGCAACTGTGCAACATGTTGGTCTGGGTCATCTACATACAAGCTGCTCACATATCGCCAGGGAACATAAATACATCAGAAAAGCCACATTCCTGGAAAGCCTATTAAGACACATAAACAGTAACACGAGACAAGCTTGTATTCTTTCTTTCTCTCTCTATAGTCACCTATTTAATGAATTTAACAAAAAGCCATCATTAGGGATATGCAAATTTACTAATTCAACTGACTAGTGTAAATTTATAACCCATCACTGTCGTTTATGGGTTTACTTGCCCTGGATTAGACATGTCTCATAGGGACCCACCATTAAAGGGTGCATTTTTGCAATCAAAAACACATGTATGAAGTACAACTGAATAGAACAGATGGTCTTGAGGGGTCTCTGTGTATTTATTTTTACTTGACAATGACAAATGACATCCGTCTGCGTATGTATGGTTGCAGCAGCACTGCTGTAAGATGCAATTTTACAGGACAAACTGTCTTATGACTAATGGTGTGTGCACACCAAATGCAAAGTAAATATTACTTGGTTTAAATTACTCACAAGAATAAGTTTTTCATGAAAGCCATTTCCTCCATTTTCTGATACAACTGGACATGTCAAACCAGAAGGACCAATAAGCATTTTCTCTAAATTGGCTTGCACTTGAAAATCTAAAGACAATTGAGGTATTGCGCTTTGCGCCAAACATGTCGCCCAATTTGTGACACCCAGTGCGAATTTGCATCTATTTGCGTCTTTGCACGTCTATATGCACAAAAAATAAACCATAATTTATGGTGTGGATAGTACACCGCAAAGCTTGGAGAATTCTGTTTTTAACATATATACGCGAATGTATGCACATGGTCGAACGCACAGCCTTGTAAAATATAGTTTATTTGACACAGTACGTGTACACAGAAGTTCAAAGCATGCGCAATGCGACAAAATGTAATGCATCTCCTGGGCTACATATTGTACATGTAGGTCCTACAGAACAATCTATGCTGGGTTTTAAACATTTTGTAGCACTCTTCTGATGACGAAAATTGTGTCATGCACACTGTATTTTTATGTTCTTTACATTATACAAAGATTTTATGTAGAAAACAAAAAATATAGGTTGTATTTTGTATTAAACCAATTTTGAAGAAATGAGGAAAAAGCAGCAAAAAGTGAACTTCTTCAAAGCAGGTTGAGACCTTTTGATAAAATACCAAGGGTAAATTTCTGCAAATTCCAGGCAAAGGGTGACTGCTTTGAAGATGCTAATAATTTGATTTAGACACAACATGGCCCATCCCTAGAGAACACTAAATGTCATTTCCTGTGATCTTAGTCGTGTCCATGCAATAAAGAGATAAACAACAGCATACTGATGCGATTCATTCCCACACGTTCTTTCCCATCTCCCAAATCGTCATTAAGACTCATAGTGCATTAGACAAATAGTGCAGGAATGGCAAAATGTTCCACTGCATCACAAGCAGAGACAAGCATAACCACAGAAGCCCTTCTTCTGCTCGCCTGACAGAAAGGCTGATAAGAGACGGCGAAAGCGTGAGACTGTTTCTGCTGGCAGAGGTCGGAGATATGCTTTAATATTCCGAGCAGATGCGTCTATCTTGGATATTGCCGCATACATCCCTCATGGATGGGTGGTTAAGGGTGTGTGACTAGATTTAGGAATGATTTCACATGGGAACTGTAAAAGAAAGGTGTATGGATACCCTGACAGAGTACTTTAGTTGTATGTCTTGTCATTCACATCAAAAAGAAAGATGTCAGGAAAACTGAGGAAATGACAGTAAGTGCAGAATGAATTTAGAGAGAAAGCCCTCACTTGAAACTGAAACTACTGGTGTAGACATTTATTAAAAATATGACAGGTGAAATGGTAATTTAACAAATTATGTTTCGTCACAGTATATTACATGGCATTCATGGTTCATCTACAGGTTGACTGAACGCAGGCGCGGCTCCTCGGTATGGGCAAGTATATTAAAATATTAATCCACCCCAAATATATCACTTTACATAAACATAATAAAAACTAAACTCGTTAACTTGTAACTCAGAGTTTCTAGACTATTTTAAGCCGTAAAGTAAGATAAATATGTTTGGAAATTGAGCACACAGCTAGGTTGGCTCCGGTATGTAATGACCGAGCTGAGATGGGCAGAGGCACGTGAGCTCAACAGCGCCCCACATTTTTCCCCATGTAAATTTGTGGTGAAAAATGGAAATGCAGTGAGCCCTAATAGAGAGCCATTTGGGCAGATTTGAATCTGCCCCTCTAGCTTTTACATTACGTGAATGTAGTTCCGGACAATGCTATATCATTCCACATAAGAAAGCGTTAACACTGCTGATTCTTCAGTTTGTGAGCATTGCAAGAGAAACAAATCAACCTGATTGTAATAGTGTAGATTTTTTTATTACAGAATTTGTCTGAAAGATTGTTAGTTTTTCAAAGAACTTTGCTCTGATGAAGCCAGATAAATGAAGAATACTGCAACGGCCAAACAACCAATAGCCTCTTTCACACAGTAATTCTGGTAAATTACCATGATTTTACCAGAATGAATTTACCAGTAAATACAAAAATGTGCTGTTCACACGTGCAGTGACGTTCCGTCTTTTTACCAATAAGACATCATTCACACATCAGTATCAAAATACCGGTAAACTCGGAGAGAAAGCAGAAGTTACCTGTGGCATCCGGCCGACGAGCTCCGTGTCGTATTTGTAAACAATGGCGGGTTATGACTTAATATCGTCGGTCCGTATTTTGTTGTGTTTTCACATCTGTGGCAAACGGTCGCAAAGTTGCTCGTGACCAAACAACATTGCGTTAGGCGGCGTCAAACGGAACCTGCGTTTGCACATTAGGCTTCACAAGGATGTTGGCAATTTGGCAAATAGATGGTAAGCTGTTTTAAACAACTTTGAAGAAATGTGGATGTTAACTTCAAGTGTGCTCGACTTTTAAGCAGCATGTGTGTGGAAACGTCTGTAAACAGTGCGGGGGTAAACAAGTCACCTGTATAAAAACTTTCCGATTGGCCCGATCTGTCAGAGCATTCTGACGTCGTCCGTTCTAAATGCTGGTAATCCTATATTTTTCGTTCACACATAGCACTTACCGGTAAATTACTGGTAATCTTACAACCTGTCTTACTGGTAAATTGGGAGCACTAATTTACCGGAAAGGTTCTGTTCACACATGACATGTCACATGTTAACTGCAATTTACCAGTAAATTACCAGTAAAGACTGTATGTGTGAAAGGGACTATTGAAAAGTCATTCAATGGGGCATTTAGTCGTGGGCTGACATAAAGCTTAAGCTGTCTGGTTGTACTAAACGAAATAAACTGTTTTATTTCCCATGCTTTTTCATTTTTCAAACAGTTATCTGAAGACTAAAACCAAATTCAGCATTAAAGCGCCCAGTGGTCTGTATGCGTAAGTCATTTAAATGTAAAACTTACACTATATACCACTAACAGTTAATCATAGGCAAGTCATATAGCCTATGATACCACCGAGAACTGTCCTACCTAAATTATAGTCAGGAGCCACTACTGACTGAATGGTATCTGCCACAGATGATGGTTGCCTTTGAAATGCGTTGTGAAAACAACAGACATTACCACAAATATACTTAAACCTCTCAGCCCTCCAGAAATCAGCACAAAACTAGAAGGCTTGTCCTGAACTTGTAAAGAGCCACTACAGAAAATTGATATAGAAATAAAAGAGACTAAAAGGTACAACATTTCAATGTGTTGTATACCCATACGCCCATACGGTACAAAAATGAACCAGTGTTGTACCTTTTTTTGATGGAGTAGTTTAATAGTTATGTGTGAATAACAAATGTCCACAGCAGCTGGTTGTGACAGACTGCTCATAAGCTGTGAACATTTCAAAAGGAAACCACATTAAAGCGTTCTCCTGTTTCACAAAGCTGATATAAACCCTGTCAGCTCAATAATCGTCGATTACCAACCTGCAGAGAATGACAGAGTCTGACCTCACACAATGAACTGTAGCTCAAGCAGTAACGTTGGTAGTGCTTATGAAAAGCAGACTGGTTTATATTAACTATAAACCAGAGAAAACTGAATTAAACTCATGGCTTGCCTGCTACACAGTTATCATGTCCTATATGTCCTTCTGCATTGCTAGTGCAAAATAGTGTGATATTTAAAGAGAGGAGATTGTCATGACTCTATTGTCAGGTATGATAGTCTGTAAAGGCACATATCTAAGACCTTTGGACCAATGAAGGTGGAAACTGCTATGTAACTGCTAATATTGAGAATAAAATCTCAATCTAGCAATGAAAATGAAGCTGCAATCCAAATAAAACTGAAAATTCAGTGACACGTAAATAACGAAACACTTGGTGCTTTTTAATCCCACACAGCATCAAGTCTGTGACTCAGGCTTTTCTTCACTCTTCCACACAATGTGTGGAAATTGCACAGTTGCAGTTAATCAAGGCCACTTTCAGACAATGCAGTCAAGTGCGATTTCGCAGATGTAGGACCACAACCATTCATCTGGTCAGGATGGATGACATCAGCGTTGCTTGGTTCTAATGCACAACTACGTTTATGATATTTATAGCAGTGCTAAAACGCAGATGACTTTACTGGACAACAATCTGAGGTTTTGAGGTTATTTAAAGTGGCAGTGCACGCACTGTGTGTTTTGAATGAGATTAAGGTGAGTGAATGATACACTGTAAAACCTAAAAGTTAACTCAACTCAAACCATTTAAGTAAACCGGCTGCATTAGACCATTTAAGTTTTAAAACACATACATTTGAGTACTAAGAACTTGAGTCATGTGCAATTATGCACTTATATTTAAGTAGTGTGAACTTAAATATAAGTGCATAACTGCATAGGACTCAATTTGTTTAAGTTCACAGTACTCAAATGTATGTGTTTTAAAACTTAAATGGTCTAATGCAACCGGTTTACTTAAATGGTTTGAGTTGAGTTAACTTTTAGGTTTTACAGTGTATCATTCACTCACCTTAATCTCATTCAAAACACACAGAGCATAGAGAAAGAAGTTTTAGGAAACCCAAGAGCTGTCTAGCCTCAAAAACATGAAGGCACCATCATTGGCCCTGTCCCGAATAGCACCCTAAACACTCCGGTCTTCCTACAAGTCAGCACTTTTGTGACGTAACGCCACTTTGAATGTCGGTAAGCCATCTGCTGTGAAGCCTGCAAGTGCGGACTCAGGAAAAGTGTGCATCAACCCTTATTTTACATCCTCGCTTCTTAAAGTCTCACTTACAGTGCGGTCTAATAATCTGGCACCACAAAGCTGTAATTTCATGTTCAGTGCTTAAGTACACAAAATTCATCTGTTTACTATAAACAGTGGCTGTAAAGTTTAACTGCATTAAGCTTAATTGCATTTGTGGGAAATGACAGAAACAACTAATTATTTCACACAACCTCCAGACAGAGGAACTGCTGTGAAGACCAAATACATCACAGTATCCCCTTCAGATCCATACATGTGGCCTGTGCATTAAACCACCCGTCTCCTGCTAAAGCTCAGTTTCCTTCCATCTATTGTTTCCTTATCCGTCTTAAGCACCACTTGACTGTGAATTAAAGGGCCGTATGATTTCTGCAATGCAGAAAACATGGACGAAATCACAGAATCAAGACATGAAAATGGAATTTACCCTATAGTGCTGAATTTGGCCAATTTTGTATAAACCGTTTTTTTAAAAGCCATCAGAACTTATTTGCGAATATCAGTTTGTTGCCTTGGTATTGACGGGCAAATAAACATAATAGAAATGTGGGAAAATTTCAATGTTTGCAGGATGCAATGCAGTCAACCTGATTATGCAGTTAACAATATTATGCACCATCAACATTCATTTTGAATAGAGAAACCATGTTGAAGAGACTGTCTGAGACCACAAAGTCTTCAAACAAATTTGAGACATTCTCCCAAAAATTCAATGTTTTGGATTTTACTGTTGCTGTGATATGAAAAAATTGTTACTGGGTCAACTGACAGTGAGAGGACATTTAGCCAATTTAAGACCCTCCTCACATAAAAGGAGTTGCAGAGGCTGGCTCTAATGGATTTCAATGGCCATCAAGCAGTTTTTATTTGTACTGTTAAATTTGACAGCATACAAAAAGATTCAATGTTGGATTTTACTATAAAATTATGTAAGCATTACCCAAATATAACTTTTGAAATACAAACCATAAATAAACAATACGTTTAATAATTAGTTAGATTTAATTTATACAGAAAAATAAAAAAATGGAATCTAAAAAAAAAACTGCAAATGAAAAAAATCTGAAAAATTTAACAGAAAAAACTGAATGAGAAAAAAAATCAAACTGAATCTGGGAAAAATAAAAATATTTTCATAGGGCCCTAGACTTAAAACTATGCACTACCATTCAAGGCGCTTTCCAATGCATAGTACCCCACGATTTGGTTTGGGTCGGGTCAGCTTACTTTTGGGGGCTTTTTCACTGGGTGCAGTACTTAATACCCAATACTTTTTTTAGTACCACCCCGGGTGGGGTTTCAAGTGACCCGACTGATACCAAAACGACAACGTCACGCGAAAACGCTTAGGTTACTCACGTAACCCCGGTTCCCTGAAATAACGGGAACGAAGCATTGCGTCAGTTAGCTGACGCTATGGGGGGAAACTCCTGTTTACTCCGTGACTGAAGCCTATTGGTTAACGTCTGTACAAAGTACAGACCAATGACGTTTGAACCCGCGCGCGGGAGGAACGCGTCCTTATATAAGCGCGGTTCAATCGTCAGGAGCTCATTATATTCGACTGAAGCGCGCAGCCGAATAACACTCGCTGCGTAGACGTTTGTAGCACGGCAAGAGACGCAATGCTTCGTTCCCGTTATTTCAGGGAACCGGGGTTACGTGAGTAACCTAAGCGTTCCCTTTCAATACGGTTCACTTCGCATTGCGTCAGTTAGCTGACGCTATGGGGGAACGTAATCCCATCACGCCGTGCATACACAACGTACTGAAGTGCCTTACCGGAGAGACACTGCGTGTGGCCCTATACCCGGCATATTCACAGCTTAAAAAGCAAATGTGTAAGCACCATATAATTGTTGACGCGCACACGGTGGGGTTTTAAACGCACCGGGGGCACATAACATAGCACAAGACGGCGAGGTACCGAGCGCGCCGCGGCTGTGCGAGATAAGTAAATTCAGAGTCACGTTGGTGAGCTCGCTGAGCGCACCGTGGTGTACACATAAAACGCATGAGCGTGCATGATTGAGCCGAGAGAACCTGCGCTCGTAGGGCAGGGACGTCTAAGCTGTACAATCTGACAACGTAGACGGCGAAGACCAGCCGGCCGCGTAGCAGATATCAAATATAGATATAGATACCCCTGTAGACCAAGTTCATGAAGAAGCCAAACTCGCAGAGAGTGGGCTCTATATAGGACATAGCTCATAGAGGGGCGTGAGCCAGTGCGATGGTTTCAACGATCCATCTAAATAACCACTGTTAGCAACAGACATACGTAGTGAGTGATCTGCGAAGCTCACGAACGGCCGATCTGACTATAATATGCGGCAGAACGGTTCGTAGCGTGGGATTATACAGATACCACAATAGTGTGAACCCAGGTGCACCCTCGAGCGCATCGGGATGCATATAGGTAGTATTATAGTGCACAGATCGGTGAGCTTTCCAAGCGCGCCGTAAATGTGTATTGACTATAAATTGCACGGGCACAGGTGAACACTTGAATACATCGTGAATGCATATAGATGAATCAGAGTGTTATAATGCACAGGCCGGCAAGATTCTCGAGCGCGCCGTCATGTGTTCTGATAATAAATTGTGCGCACACGGGTGAACTCTTCAGTGCACCGTGAATGCGTATAGATAAATCAGTGCACAGAACGCGCCGTGAATGTGTACAAATATGATTGATGAACGTAACGGTGGGCACCCAACGCACCGTGAACGTACACAGATGAACAACAATGTATGTGTCACAAATCATAACACAGCTGTGTATACAGGTGAGCTTTCCCAAGCGCATCTTATTGTATACCAAAATGTTATAGCGTGTACATGTGAGCTTCTCTAAGCGCACGGTGGACGCATATAATTAAAAACCATATCGTGCATACAGGTGAGCTAATGGGCGCACCTTTAATGCAACAAACCTCAGAAGTGCGAAGCAGGGATGTCGAAGCTGTAAACTGACAACGTGGACGGCGGGGACCAGCCGGCCGTGTCACAATTGTCAAATGAGAAACCTCTAAGACCATGCCCATGCTCTAAGACAAGTGAGCATAATTGTCACGGGAGGTGATAACGTCAACGATCCATAAATAGCCTGTATTGACAGGTGCTCTAGTGAGTGTCTGTGACGCAGATGAACAGCTGATCGTCTGATGTACGTCAGACGTATGTGTCATCCAGGACCTTGGACAGTTCCAGAGCGCTGTGCCTCGGGCACCGTCCGCATCTGAGAAATGACAGGCTTATGAATAAAGTGAATGGCCAGCCGTAAAAGCATGGTTCGCTGTTACCGCCGCCGTCCGCATCTGAGAGATGACAGGCTTGTGAATTAAATGAATGGTCGGTCTTAAAAGCGTGGTTCGCTGTTATCACGGCCACATAGATATAGGTAGGGGAGAGAGCCGCCGTGCCTCTGTAGTGAGGAGAAAAGTGTTCCACCCACGATTCGCGGGGGGTATTGACTTTCAAATGTCACTAGACAGAATGGATCAGACTTTGCATAAGGACGCCTCGTGAAAGGGGTCCTAGCAGCTTGTGTCAATGTGTCATAAGGCACGTAATGTAGGTCGTGTCCCACGGATGCCATCTCCCCACGCCCATCGTAATGGGTTAATATTGGTAGTTTTAGCATGAGATGCGTATCACTCTGATTGAACATAGCTTATAAAGCGATGCAATGAGTTTATAAAGGAGATGACTCGTCAGCTTGTTCAGGGGGCGAGATCTCAGTCTGGTTCGGTAAATAATGAAACCACCGTAGATTGCCCGACCGCATTATCACAATAACACGGTCGAGAGTGCTGCAGTGCTAAATCATCCTCTCAATGTACCGTATTCACAGTACAAGGTGATTTATATGAGACAAACGGCGTTCCACGCGCCGAAGGCTGATTGCCGTCGTAAAGCGTGTTCAACCCACAGCAAATGCTGGGCTAGCTCGTAATGACAGCACTCCATGCAGCAGTGTGTAACTTAAGCAAGCTTCCCGGCCGTCAGCTCGGGGCGGGACCTTTGCTTAGTCAAACTGAAGTGGACTTATGAACAATGCCACGATATTCAGCTTTCTGAGGCTCGTTAGAGGGGTACGTGCGCCCGTCTTAAACGAGATGCCGCGCGCGTCTGACTGTGCGCGCGCTTTAAGCTTTGAAACTTATTGTGGCGGGTAGCAAGCTCACTTGAGGTTGATATTACCCTTAATATCTCCGAGTATTGGAGCGGAGGTGTGAGCGTCTTCGGATCCGCTAATATAAATCAGCTATATGGCCGAAAAACGTCATAAACCGCTTGGCTGTAAAGGGTTTGAGTGGCCGTCCGGAGAGGGCGCGATTCAAACGCTTGGAGCCATGCAAAAGTCTGAGGCTGTCCTTCCTCTAGGAAGAGAGAATAACAGCCGTAAGACCGTGCTCGTTTGCGCCATCAGCATCGTAGCGGAGAAACTGAGGTGGGCTGCGAGCGAATTTGGCAGAAAGGTGTTAGAGACACCGTACAGTCGTGGGGTGTCAATACACAGTATATGGCCAAACCGGGGTTTTTTCGGCTAGCGTCGATAGAATTATGGACAGCGGGCCGTGTGTGCGTATTACTGATTGCTTGTCAGTAAGGCGATAAAGTGTTTAGAGACACCGTACAACCGTGGGTGTCAATACACAGTATAGTAAGCACGGAAATTACTCTTTTTAGAGGAATTAAATACCGTTCGCCACTATAGTGAGGTCGCATAGCCGACAGTATTACACAGTATGTTTGGATAAACAGCACACAGAAAACATTTCAGGGCAGTCCAGCCGAGGCGCGACATAACCCCTTTTTCCCAGACAGTTTCGTTCTCTGTTGATGCAGCTATGCTGCGGAGACCAGAGCTCAGCCGTTCAGGTGCACAAGCCTCAGTAGTGACGGTGACCGAACGGCTCACGGAGCAGGGTAGTATGTCTAGGTAGTTTAATGTCAGACTGAACCCATCGCAGAGAGGAAGTCTGCCGCGAGGCCCGCGGTTTTGCCGTTTATTAAAAGGGCAGAAAAACCGGGTATATATATATAAGAATGTACCAATATTCAGCGCACTGATATAGGACGGGACTGAATAAAGGGAGGTATTCGGGCCTCAGTATATTATAAACAAATTCGTTCTGCCTCTGATTCCGTCTTAACCAGAGAGAAATTACCAGGCAGACGAAAAATGAGCTATCTGAAGTGAGATCGGCTCAGGCCAGTAAAGCTCTATAATAAGTGTTTTAGCGCTCCAATAGAGGCGTGTCCGCCTTATCGAGCAGACGAATGAGATCGTGCCGCTCCAGGAGGGGAGGGGCATGAAGCTCTCTTAAAATGAGTGTTCTTGGTGCTCCAATAGCGGCGAATCGGCCTATCGAGCAGACGAATGAGATCGTGCCACTCCAGGAGGGGAGGGGCATGAAGCTCTGTAATCGTTGAACACTGGACAGCTGCATTTAGAGGCAGCGAGCCGTAATACCGCGTGCTAGCTAAGCCGTTAAGAGACCTCACCACTGTGGGGAAAGGAGCGAGGGACTCCGCGAGCGTGGAGCACGAGTGGCTGTGCTATGACAGAGACAGGGGCAGACCGCCCGTGTTTGCTTGTCGTATGCATCTATCCAGGTCTACGGTTCCCCGCTTGTTCATCTCAACAAGAGAGGAACGGCAGAGGGGAGCAGCAACAGACAGAACAGCCATGCGTCGTGACGGTATCACCCGATGCACTCGGGGGATTAATATATGTGCCAGAGATCTCGCCACTGAATTTGAGAGGAGCGAAGGGACTCTGTAAGCATGAACGGTTGCGGTGTGACAGAACACAGGGGGGGTTAGTCCGTGTGTGCTTGTCTATGCATCCATCTAGTCTCATGGCTCGCCGTGTGTTCATCCCGGCGAGAGAGGAACAGCAGGGGGAGCACGAAACATGGATAAGACAACCAAAGCATAAGCGCGGTCCCGGCGTGGGAGGTGCCAGACCGGTAACGCGCTCGGAGGAAATTCATAGCAGAGAGGCTCACCGAGCCGCTGTGCTGGACGCTATTACAACAGCGCCTGCTCTTTTAGCTTATAGCTTTATATTAAAAATATTGATCTTACCGGGCGGCCGCAGGGGAGACCTCTCAGGTGTGTGTCCGCTGCACAGGGCTCGAACCACGGCAAGCGAAGGCTATCTTCGGTTCTCGGCCGGAAAGCGGCAGGGGAAGACGCTAGACCTGGACTCTGCTATCTTCGGTTCTCAGCCGGAAAACGGCAGGGGAAGACGCTAGGCCTGGACTCCGCTGCAGGGCTTTTGTCAACGGCGAGGTAAGGCTTCTTCTTTTTCTTCGGAGCAGCGAGAGGTTCGCGCTGAAGGAGAAAATAATGAGCTCCTGACGATTGAACCGCGCTTATATAAGGACGCGTTCCTCCCGCGCGCGGGTTCAAACGTCATTGGTCTGTACTTTGTACAGACGTTAACCAATAGGCTTCAGTCACGGAGTAAACAGGAGTTTCCCCCCATAGCGTCAGCTAACTGACGCAATGCGAAGTGAACCGTATTGAAAGGGAACACTGTAGATCACTGAGGGCCTGTTTACACGAGAACGCTCGAGGGTAAAAACGTAAAAATATTTTATCGGATGTGCCTTTCGTTTACACGGCGACGGCGTTTTGGGGGCTTAAAAACGCAAAAAAGTGAAACCACCCTTCAGAGTGGAAATCTTAAAAACGATCTACCGTCGCGTTCTCGTCTAAAGAGTAAAAACGCAAAAGTCTGCTCATGGTGGCTCTCGTCGCGCACGCGTTTACGTCACAGGCATGCGCCAGTTCAGGAAAATAACAACAAACATGCAGTGTTTCCCATACATTGATTTATTTGTGGTGGCCCACCACAGAATCAACACTGGCCCCCACAAATAGAATTTTCATGATTCCCATTTACATTTTTATTTCACTATTTAAAACAGCTTAATTCGGCTTAAAATATAATTTGACATATAATACAGATCAAAAACAGATACAGATCAAAGAGTAGAAGTGAAACATATTTCAGGTGCCAACACGAGATCAAATGAAACACGACATGATGACGTCACATATATGCTAATTAGTGGGTGGCGTCATCACCACCACAGTTTCTCAAAATCCTGTGGGAAACACTGAACATGTCAGATTATTTCCATACGTCGGACCTTCAAGTTGCCATAGCAGCTCTGATAAATATACAAGTCTTTCCAGCAGTTGTACGAATTATTCACAGCAAGTATTACTGATCAGAGAAGGCACATTAATTCCCTCAGTGAAACTGTTGATGCGCCAATTTGTCGGAGGCAAACCAGACGGCTTTGAATGAGACCTGGGAGAACCAGGAAGAAGGTTGTACGCAGGCTCACGGACTTGGTGTTGTTGTGTGTCAGTGCTTCACATTGCCACCTAGCCGCCTGGAGTGCATACTACATCGAATATCACACACTTTTGCGTCACCATATGCACGCAGATTTCCCCCTCAAAATGCTCGTTTAAACGCGGAATAAAAAGTGATAACGCAACACCACTTTTGCGGTTTCTTTTCAGATCGTTTCCATGTAAACGTAGCCTGATTGGTCTGAGAGAATCGTCACTACCAGCGTAATCGCTGTAATGTTAAAGATTAGCTTTATCTTCATGCTAGCTTGTGCTGTCTCGAGTAAACCTGTTGTCATCTTTAAGACTGTAAGTTCCCAAACTCCCTTTTAACGATGAAAAACATCCAAAGGTTGAGAATCAGGAACACCATAACAGTTTTTTCCAGACTTGTAGTTTGTAGCGGCACATTTGCGACAAGCACGTCCGCATATATGCTTAAATGCAACTTACATGAAGCTCAGAGGAGCGCGTCGACTGATGCCACGGGTGTTTGTACAAAAACTGTCATGTGAGACAGAGGTAGTAATAAACGAGATGTGCAAACATCTATTTGTGCTGGTCAATTTTTATTTTGTGGGATGTATAGAATTCCAATAACTCACTTTTATGATGTCACAGCTGTGAGTAGTGCCAATATAACGACACACCTATAATCCCTCCCACTCCGAAGTGTTAATAAACTCGATGGAAAGCTAAGCAAGCCAAAGTGAGGTGAGCCGACCCGACCTGACCCGACCTAAACCATGGGGTACTATGCAATGAAAAAGCACTAAAAGATGGGTTGAATTTCTGTCTGACCACTAAAATAGGCCGACAACCATGAACAAACCCTGTGGATAAAAGGTTTTTAAGCTTCATAACAGTGGTGTGAAGAATTGTGACAGTGTTATTGGTGGCTCAAATTTAAGGCCAAGCAGTCTCCTGGTAACACATGATCCCTTTGAGCTGACCTCTTCTATAAAGCACAGGGACTCATCAATGATTGAGATGGTATGAATTAAACATAAACTAAAGGACACCCAGACACATACACACACACACGAAGCACAATAAGACTAAAAACAACTTTGCTCTGTTTGAGCCAAGGTTGCCATGTCAGCCTAATCAGGATGCATTGGCACGAGTCTGGGATGGGTGCACCTGTTTCTCAGACCAAGGACAGGGGATGCAATGAAGTTTTTTTTTTCAACATTTTCATAGAAAATCAATTTTCATAGAAAACAACATTATAGATCTCCACTCTTCTCTTGCTGAGTCAGGAGGCAGACAGAACACATCAGAGCAACTTATTCAATTACTTTTGGACTCTACTTTTGCAGCCTTTGGCAGATTTAAAAACTAACACTACCTCACAATAATCATCTGGTAAAATCTGATACCAACTCCTTTACTGGTGCCAATTTAAAGCAATTATGACAATGCAAATTCCTACTACTTTATTGTCATACTAGACAGAGTACTAATACACCTCTACTACATTTACAAGCACACAGTAAAAAGATATAGAGTGCCCGTAGCAACTATCCCCTTTAAGTAAAAACATCTTGAAAACAGCATTGTAATGGCATAAAGGAGCCAAATGGTGATCGTCCAGGCAGGCTAACAAGTTAAATGAGGTGGACAGTGGAAAGAAGGGGGGCTGGAAATTCAGACGACATCTGTGCTGAAGGCAAAGAGGATTACAGACTAAATATTTAAAGAGTTTACAAAATTTCCTACACCTATAGCATAGTGTATCTTGATCTACTCCAGGGTTAGCTAGTGACACCAAAAGAGTCACAAAACAAGCCAGAGGTTACACGGCCAAAACCAAGATAGTGCTCATTCACCCACTCATTAACAATTTATTCATAAGTATAGACACACCCGCACCTGATCCATACACCTGTCCTGAAAGCTCAAGTCTCACCCCTTCTGCAAAGCTTCTACCCGTCTACACCAAGGCAGGATTAATGGTTACATTCCCGCAGAGATGTGTAACTTATCTATAGCAGCAAATATATTGGAGTTTCATCGCAAGGTAAATGTATCTATATCAACATCATTAATGAAATCACTGTGGTACTCCACAAACAGAAGGCATTCATCACTAGTCGTGACTCGTGAGTGGTACCAAAACCTCCTTGTGATGGATAGTCCCAATTTGCCCTTCTTTGTGGTAACTATGATAAATCTCTTCAGTTAAAATCCACTTTTTCCCAAGAGGGGTCTCATTTAATCACAGGCAGACCCCAACAACGAAGTTTAAAGGAAAAAGTAAAAGACTATGAGGTTGAAACTGGCATACTGCTTTTAGGGTATGCTTGGCACATTCAAACATCCCATATGAAAACATTATAGTATACTTTACTATAGTAAACTGCAGTAAAATGCCTAGGTACTGTAGCTTTATCCTTAACATAGTATATGAACGTATACAACAGTATACATTACACAGTCAGTGTAGTAGTGATTACTATAATTTACGGCAGTTTAGTTACTATAGTAATACTACTATTTTATCACTTTACTATAGTTACATATAATGCATATATTAAAGCATATATTAACAAAGTATAGTCATTACTATAATAAACTACAAAATACTACAGTATACTATAGTAGTAAACACTTAAACAGAATGGGCCTGTCTAAGAACCTTACTATAGGTTTGAAACACGGACACTGGGTTAATAAACTAACCTGGCTTTACAGTCTTCAGACGGAGTGGCTCGCGAAAGTGGCGGATGACGGCGAGGGTGTCTCGGTTTGTCAGTCCGCTGACAGGCGTGCCGTTCACCTCCAGCAGTACGTCTCCCGGACAGGGCAACCGGCCGACATGGCACACGATCGCGTCCGACAACACCTGTCCCAGGTACGGGAACTCTCCGTGCTCGGCTCCGCCGCATATCTCCAGCACGGCGCTGAGCTCCCCGGCGTTACCCCACGACACGGCACACTCCTGCACTTTACCGGACCAATGTTTCTTCTTTTTCAGGGTCTTGGACATGTTTAATCCTTGAGTCTTTTAAAAACAAACAGGTTATTTCCTTATATTTCCAATTCAGAGCGCTGTAACGCACAGCGGTGCGATTTCCATCTCTTGGTCGAAAATGTATTCAAAACTTCAGAGCCAACATCGCTCGCGTTCTCAAATATCCCAGTGTAAATTCATGAATTCAGTGTCGTCCATGTAAAAGCTCAAGCGAACGTATTAAGACTCTTCATTGCCTAAACCGAGAAGTAGCGACAAATATCGCCCTCAAACGAAAGCGTCAAACGAAACAAACGCTTTCTAGGAAAGAAAGACGTGGAAAAACAATACGTGACCGTCCGAGGCAGGACAGCCTATTTTATCCCGCCAAACACAAATAATACAGCCTTAAATCGCTGCGTAATACCGGTTGATAAATGAAACGGCTGAAAAAACATGTACATCCGTACTGTATGTAATCCTAGGGCGACTCTGTTGTTAACTTGCGTATGCGCACCTGTTTTATGACATCAGCTACCGGCGCGTTCACGGGAAACGAGGAACAATAACCTGGATCGGGAATACCCGACAAAGGTTATGGTCCACTATCCAGTGAGCTTTGATTTCTCTGCGAAATGTCCTTTTGTTGTGTGCGTAGAGCTGTCAGTGCTCGATGTCCCGTCTGTGAGGATTTAAAGCACAGCTTTTCAACTTTGCAGTCATTTTAACCTCGCTAACGAACGAGAGCATTAACTATCAGTGGCGCACGTTTACGCCAATGTACAGAGTGAACGAATGCACAACAGCCAATCAGAGCGATGGGGCGGGGTTTCACAGACTTTTTTTACAATGTCATCCATACATTTCCCTTGAACATATTTCTAACACTCAAATTAATAAAATGACTAGCTCGTATTTATTTATTTAGACAAATTAATAAAAAAGATTGAATGAATTGATTAAATAATACAATTCCTGCTGCCCTATAATATTTTTTTGCAAAACATTCCCTGGCCCTTGTGAACAAATATAAAAAATACTACTATGCTTTAGTAGTTCCTAATAGTAAACTGTTGTAAATTTGAGTATACTGCAGTTGTATATTATAGTAATTACTTAGTTACACTTTGATAATGTATTTTTATGTAGTATTAACTATAATAAATTGATAAACTAGTAAAAACTGTAGTAAATCTTAATATTAACCATTTTAAGGTAAAAAAACCTAATATCTTTGAAAGTTGTTACAGTTTACTTTAGTAAAGACTAAAATATACTACAGTTTTTTTCATGTGGGTCATCATGGTAGTGGTGTTAATGGAAACAAACATGTTTATTAACTCGTTGAAAACAGAGGTGTGTAATTTTGTGGTCATGTGTCAAACAGCTGTGTAATGTAGGCCTATCTTTTTCAGTAACATCACCTGACCTGTTACATATATGTTTGCGCATCATGAATATTTGTTTATGTGTAACGTTTTACAATGTCAGATTATGCAATATCAACATACAGCTAAAAAGCATACATGATAAAATACAATAATATTTAACTTTTTTATGATTTTACTCTTTAATATTAAACTTTAAGGTGCTGTTTCCCAGGGATTAGTTTAAACAGGACTAGGCCTTTTAATTAAGAAATAGAAATAGTTTTAATAAACATGCCTTGCTAAAAACAATACTTGCATTACAAAGCATACTGATGTATTTTCATATGTCAGTGGAAGTTGTTTTCAGTTTGGACAGCTCTTACAATTTTTTTTTTTTTTTAGTCTAGGACTAATCCCTGTCCGAGAAACCGACCCTAAATTGTTTTAACCTTAAAGGGATAGTTCATCCAAAAATAAAAATTGTGTCATCATTTCCTCATCCTCATGTTGTTCTAAACCTGGATGAGTTTCTTTTTTCTGATGAATGCAAAAGAAGATATTTTGAGAAATGATGGTAAACTGATTGTAACCATACTTCCATAATATGTGTTTTTTTTCTACTATGGAAGTCAATGATTACGGCAGCTGTGTGTTTCCCATCATTTTTTTTAAACGTCATCTTTTGTGTTCATCAAAATAAAATTAAACTCATACAGGTTTAAAACAACATGAGGGCGAGAAAATGATTGCATAATTTTCATTTTTGGGTGAACTATCCCTTTAATACCGAGCCGATAGGCTTTATGTAGTATGATAGTACCACCTGCTGTCAGCCTATAGAATTGCACGCTGTACAAATCGTGCAAACATAATACATTCCTGAAATGGTTAATCCCAAATTTCCCACAAAGCGCGCGCACGAACACACTTAAAACAGCACTTCACGGGAACAGTTAAGAGAGTTGTGTGCTGGGTTTAAGTTAATCGTTAACTAAGGTCCGCAGTCACCTGAAGGTCATTGATCTGAAAGTCAGAAACAAACAGTTCAAGATAGAAGTGGAACATGGGGTATGCGACTTTACCTGTTGTCTCTACCAAAATCAGCCAAAGAGGTCTTTAATAAAATATATTTTGGCATCTTTATTCTAGCAAGGTAAGAAATGTAAGGATGCTCTGTACTTAGTACCTTCTCACTGAACATAAGAGGCCTGTTTTCTTGTTATTGTAAAATAACTTTATTTTAAAATAAAAATGCACATCTATTGAATAGATTAGATAAATGCATGATCCAAAGTTTCAAAATAACTTAAGGTAAGTTAGTAAGTAAAGGGGACATAAGAAAAACTGCATGATTACAGTAAATATATGTAGTTACATACAGTAATATGCATATTATAGTCATATATTCTTTGAAAAAAATATTTTGTTATATAGTATGTTAGTTACAACAAAGTTTGAATCTAGATATTATGGGCTATACCATACCACATTTTCTCTCTGCTGTAAAATGCAAAAACACAAATAATGTATTTGTACTAGGGATGCATAACAATTAATCGCGTTTAATCTATAGCAGAATAAATGTTTTTGTTTACATCATCATATATATGTGTGAACTGTGTATAATAATTATGTGTATATAAATATGCACACATGTATGTATAATTTTAAGAAAAAATTTAAATATTAAGTATTTATATATAATATAAATTATACATAAATATACTGTACAAATGTATACACATGTAAACATTTCTTTAATACATACATGCATGTGTGTGCATTTATTCATACAGAGTTATTATACACAGTTCACACACACACACACATATCTATGATGTAAACACAAACTTTTATTATGCTATAGATTAATTGCGATTAATCGTTAAGCATCCTTAATTTGGACTTTCTATTGTCTTTTGATAGTGGGAAATGGTAAAGTGACACCCCCTATGGATGCACAGGTCCAATGCAACAGCTCCTCTGACCCAGAAGGTTGTACGTAAGAGTCTGCTTTTTCAGTGCTTATACTTTGCATCAGGTATAGGGCCGTCTAAATACCTCTAATAAAGCAAAGTATTTGACTTTTCACCATTTGTTTTTGCACGAATGGACAGATGAAGAAGGATCAGGTCCATTTGCAGTCATCATTATTCCAAGCTTGCTGGCTCTGAGCACACTGATAGTTGTGTCTCAAATAATATGGAGCTATCTTACCAAAAGATCACCATCACAGACCACCTGTGATCCTACAAATATAAATGGTAATTGTATTAAACAGCAAACAATCAGCATTTAAAATGTTCTGTTGTTTGCAGTCTCTAAACAAACACTATATACAGTCCTTTGATTTGGTTGCTGTATCTTTCACAAGGGGAGCCTGTAACTTTAAATACAGTATGTCGCGGACCTGCTCAGGATACACTGGGTCCATGGGAAATACCTACTCAGTGCGTCCTGGAGGGGGTTGAGGTCTTTCAAATGGGACGATATGGACCAACCTGCAAAGGTCTGCTAAAAGAAGACAACACATCCATTGCTGTAGTGATTAAAACTCTTAAAGGTACAGAAAATATTTAAATGTAATCCTTGTAGTACAAGGTCAACGTAAATGTATTAAGCCTAATACATATATCTAGTAAGTGTTTTAGACAAATTACCTTTCACCTAATGTCTGGTCTCCGAAGTGCATAAACAAATTAATCAAAACTAATAAACTAACTTTATTTTTCCATAAGTCATTTTTCCAAAAAGCATTTTCACTGAAAGCATAACAATTTATGATTGTGGTCATATTCAAAGAGTGCAAACGCTGCAAATGCATTCACATTTCAGACAGGTCAAATCAACACGAGGCTAAAGAGTTTGTGGATATGGTCCTATTTCATGCAGCAATAAGCAAACACGACAACATAGTAAAAATGTTATACTGCCAGACACAACGGATGCCCATGTACCTGATTTTGGAGGCGAGCATTCCAGGAAACCTTTTGCATTTCCTCTGGAGTCTGCGAGAGGTAGAAATATTTACAGGTTGACAGTTTACGTGTCGAAAATCGCATAATTGATTTTGTAAATCTAAATTTGATTCTTATTAAACAGGGCAAATCTGGGACAGGCGATAACTTGCAAGCTTTTTCCGAGAGATCTGTTTATATTGTAGCTAAACAGGTGGCAGCAGGTCTGGTAAGTCTTATAACGTGTACAAATAATTGATTATGATTTTACCATAGCCTACATACAGATTGTTGTGTTTTCTCTTAGGACTACCTACACAGCTATCACAGAGTTATTCATGGGGATGTTGCAGCCAGGAACATGCTGATTGGCTCAGGGCTCTCAATAAAAGTCTCTGGTTTGAATTTGGCTTTTAAGAGCCGGCAGGCAAAAATGATTGACGAGGAACTGCAAGCTAAGGTGCCATTAAAATGGCAAGCACCAGAGCGGATGAAGAGCCTTCCTATGACAGACAGAAGTGATGTGTAAATATGCCATCATGTTACATACTAGTGTACATCCTTTACGATACTTTAAAAGACATGCATAGGCAAAAAAAAAACTATTGGTGTTGTCCTATTCTTACAGATGGTCCTTTGGAATTCTTCTTTATGAGTTGATAACCCTTGGTAATTTTATTTTAGATTGTTAAAACATCAAAGACTTTTCAAAGCAGTCACATATTTACACACGACTTCCTCCCTTTGCTCCGAAAGGCTCTCCTCCCTATCCTGATCTGGAACCGTCAGAAGTTCTCCCCCACACTTTTGCCCACTACAGAATCAAAAGACCAGAGAACTGTGGGGCTCAATTGTAAGTACTTTGTGTCTTTTTTGTGGTGTAATGCTAAGTGGTTTCATTCTAGTAGCTGGTCCGTAAAGGAAAACACCACCGTTCTTCAACATTTTACTATGTTCTTACCTCAACTTAGATTAATTAATACATACCTATCTTTTTTCAATGCGTGCACTTTTAATCTTTGTACAGCGCTTCTTGAATGTGTTAGCATTTAGCCTAGCCCCATTCTTTCCTATGGCTCCAAACAAAAGTTTTTATTTTGTGCCACCATACTTACTTGTGTAACTACTCATGTAACAGTCTTTAAATAGGGAAAACATGGAAGTGTTTGGTGTCTTCCAAATTCATCCCTGTTTGGAGCCATTGGAATGAATGGGGCTAGGCTAAATGCTAACACATTCACAAGGCACTGTATAAAGATTAAAAGTGCACGCATTGGAAAAAGATATGTATTCATTTGTCTAAGTTGAGGTAAGAACATAGTAAAATATTGAAAAAGTAACAAGAATAACCTGATGTCATCTGGCATTTCTTGCAGATATGACCTCATTAAGTATTGCTGCATGTGGAACTTCAAGGACCGGCCTGTGTACTCTGCCATTATGAGACTTCTAGATTGCTACGTCCACCTTACAGACACAAGAGCTCTTTGCTCTGGACAGCCGATAGATATCTGTGAATACAGAAGAAAAGCAGGGCTGGTCACATGAACACGACTTTCAGAAACCAGCTGTGGTTTATATAGTGCAACTCATTCAGATCCATAGGACTGACATATCACATTCAGCTACTTTATCATTAGGCCATGCAATCATGGTAAGTGATACAGCGGCCTCTAGTGCTGAACTTAATTAACAACATTAGTTGTACGTAGGATCTTGGTTTAGCAGTTTAGAGATGAATTTCTGTACAAGGTACCGTAAACTAACCGAAGACAACTTACTGTTACTAGGGACGCAACAAAAGATGTTTATTATCCTAAAACCACCCAATAGCAGCTAGGAATATCTGAACTCTTAAAATTAAAGGGATAGTTCACTTTAAAATGAAAATTCTGTCATCATTTACTAATCCTCATGTTATTCTAAACGTGTATGAATTTCTTTAGATATTTTGAGAAATGATGGTAAACACACAGCAGCATGACCAATGACTTCCATAGTAGGGAAAAAATATTTTGGAAGTCTTGTGATAAATGACTAAGAAAATATTTTGATAAATGATGGTAAGCACACAGTTGACGGTACCCATTAAATTTCATCATATTTTTTTATTCCTACTATTGAAGTCTATGGTCACTTACTGCTATGTGTTTACCATCATTTCTAAACAATTTTTTGTGTTCATCAGAAAAAAGAAATTCATACCAGTTTAGAACAACATGAGGATGAGTAAATGATGACTGACTTTTTATTTTAAAGTGAACTATCCCTTTAAACTTTCGAAAAGTATCTTTGGCTTTATGGTTCTATAAAAACCTTTATTAACAGTCATTTTCTGATGTGTATTTTTAACATATGGAATCCTTGAAGAGAACCCTTAAATAACCTTTAACTTTAAGATTTTCACGTGCAATCTAAATATTAGACAGTATCTAAATGCAGATGTAAATAGTGATGTATAAGATCCAAAGCGTGAACACTAATACGTGTGACATGAACAAGAAACATCAAAGTACCGCGAGAATAGGCTTGTTTGAGATGAGCAAATTCTGCGCAGAATCGATCACCGGTGATCAGCGCAAGATGCATTCCGGTTAGAAAAGTGTCCGACTTACGTCCGACTTGCTCTGATGTCACGCTGACGTGTACAAAATAAATCTCGCGAAGGAGAGGCGGGCTCGTCGGATTCTACAGCCGAGCGCAGTTGCTCTCCACCGACTGCGTTGACGAAAAGCACGATGGGAAAAGACTTGCTGACGACACAGCTTAATGCTCATTTGCCCGGGAATGTCAGCTGATGACTTTTTAATTCTAAAAACTACACTTCCTGTAGTAGTTTTTATATTTATTCAACTTGTTCTTGACTTATGACATTTATATTATTAATAAATTCCTTTAAACTTTTGTATTGGTGTTGTATTATTTGTACTGTGTGCTGTTTATATTTCACACAGAAACGAATTTGGATTACGTCTAGACTTAGATTACATCCCAACCTTTACTAAGAAGCCTTTTCCAAAAATGAACAGTTCAGCTTTGTTGATTCTCCTTATAAACATCTTAATATAAATGCATTTGTTGGTATTTCAGTTGCATCTATTTAATCCGCGATAAAATACGCGAACGCGATCTCTTCCATTGCTGACGTTTGCAGTCAACAACACAGCGAGATTCATGAATCGTCCGGCTTGCCTACACTTTTTTCACTCCTCCCCTCACTGCAGCCGGCTACTCTCGCCTATATTTCAGGCAAGGCAAGCTGCATCTCAAACAAGCCTATTGATTCAAGAGCCTGGCCTTGAAATCCCGCTCGCGATATTTTGACGTCATACGCCGTTCGGGCTGCGCATCGTTTACGAGTATACATTTGACTATACTGTATGAGCTTTCTTACTGAACAGAGAGGGAACAGAATCCGACAAAGACAAAGCTAAAAGCTAAGAACATGTTATTTTTATCTACAATTTCATTGGACTTTCTTTAAATGAAAAAAAAAAATGTGTAGCCTAATAATTACTAGATCAATTTAACATTTGTGACTTGGTTGTCTTATATATGGACAAATATATATTTTTAGTGAGAGAAGATGAAACATGTGCTTCGTATATGTTTTTATGCAAATAAAATTTCTGTAAGGTTTATCTTGGAAATATCAATGGTCAAACTAAAAACAAAAGACAAGACTAAAAAAACACAAGACAAAACACCACTAAATTTTAATATAAATCAACCAACACAAAGTGATGTCTTAACATGGTTACATTGCAAGGTTCTGTTTTCCTATTAAACCCACACACCCAAGTGTACATAGCAAATCAAAAGAAATTTCACTCTCTAAACATTAGCAATTATTTAGGGATACTGTAGAAAGCAGGACCCCTTAAAACAGAGGCCAACATGCACATACTGTACACTTCAACAAAATCCTTTGGTTGGAAGTCAACTTTTTTTGTCAAACCCACCATTCCTAACATTGTTAATTGGTATTTGTTTTGAAGGCTTATCAAATACAATATGAGACATACAGTTTTTTTTTATCATGGTCAAATATTAACCAGGCACTAAATAATCATGATGATAACCGTATCTTAGACATACTGTAGTTTCCTTTACACGTAACTGCACAGATCAGTAAGATGCAAATCCCTTTTTTTAACAATTAAACGTTCCTTTTTTTAAAAATAAATAATTCTAATTATTACAGTTTATGCAAATGTAATGTACTTAAAAAAGCTAATATATTTTAATTATTTTTAAGTTTTAGATATACCAGTGTTATATAAGTGTTTTAATCAGTAAACACAAAATGAAAATATCAGTATTACACATGAAAAAAAAAACTTCAAATCTACTTCCTTAACAACCACCACCAAATAGAAGCAGTTCTACAATTATAAATCCCACAGCAAATTTGCCAAAACCCCTCCTGCCACTTGCTTCTTCAGTTTTGGATCAGTGCAGACGAAATAAGCACCACCCATATATCCTTACATCTCTGTCAACCACTGACAAACTATTATTCTGATCAATTAAACACACGATAATATATGTGCAATGCAGAGGCCATTTCTCTTTCCTCCCATAGTGATTAAAGCATCTAATCAAAGTTTTCGTAACTCTCCCGGATCGGGAAGATTTCATCAGTTTATCTGGGCATAAAAGGTTTATCATCCCAAAAGCTAAATGATTTAGTTTGATTTAAAATGACTTAAAATACTTTAAAATGATCGATATGATTCGATCACAAGAAGCAGTAGGATTCCAACAAGCTGCACAGGCCTTCTCCAGTTGGGAAGAGCCGTCGGGAAGAAATCTTCCAGGCCATTGCTTCTTCACACTTTGGAGCTCCACAGGGCTGTTGGAAACAGTATGTAGGAAACTGACCATAACAAGTAGTAAACACATGCTGAAGGGAAGGAGGAACAAAAGACCATGGCAATTCCTATAGTAAGAAAGAAAAAAACAACTTAATTTATTTGCTCACTAACTGAAAACCTAAGATGTTCCACTATATAAAATATTTTATAAGCATATTATCTGGTGTTCCCATAGCTCACTTGGTACATCATTGTGATAGCAGTATAAAGGTCATGGGTTTGATCCAAGAATACACACAGGCTGATAAAATGTTTTCCAATGTTGTGGTACATTTTTGGGATATATTTATAATTTTTATTACATTTCAACAAGCTGCACAAGTTGATTACATACTTTAGATGAAACCCAGCAAGCATTTTTGCGTTTAAAAGACATCTAATAGCCATCAAAACACAGAGTCTAGGCTAAAACTTAAAAGGCAAAATTTGAGCTGCGAGTGAAAATTTATATCCCAAAAATAAATTAAATAAAACCAAACATTTTGTATTCACTGTTTATCTTCGCAAGTTATGTAACCAAATTCAAGTTTGTTTTGGCTAAAAGTGGGTTACTTATAGTCTGACTATTTGGATCTAAGTGAAATGATGGCTGTTGTTTGCTGGGAAGCATCTGCCAGATGCATAAACGTGAACTCATTTTGTTGGCTCACTTGATTTTAAGTATTTACCTCCGACGTAGACCACTTTCTTCCAGGCTTGAGACTCCAGCACTCGGTCATGTGGGTAGAAGTTCTGGCTCACCATGAAAAGAATCATAGCCACTGCTATTATTCTCAGTACTGCCATATTTTCACCAGTTAGCAGGGAAACGCAAGCTAGAATTGCAGATGAGTAGATGCATGGTAGACCACGGTACATAAAGGGAATTCCTGCAGCAGAAAACAGCACACACACTTCTAAATCAATTATGCTATTGTATTTGCATGATTTCTTTTTATTACATGATTGATTCAATGAAGTTGTGAAAACTATTGTGTGGGTTTGGCACGATTCAGATATTTTATGGTCAAAGTTCCTCACCACTAGAAAAAAAGCAGAGACGCACAAAGACAGACAGCACGTAGACAATGCACAGGATATTGTCTAGCAGACTGGGCGTCCGTAAAAGCAATGATGTCGCTATTCCAAATGTTGTAAAATCAGCAAAATCATCCAACTTTGCACCTGCAATACACAACAAACAAGCACGTTGTTAGAGTAGATGGGGGCATGTTTTCATCCGCCTGTGGGTTTAAAAAAAGGTGGACTGGAATTTCAGCACCGTGGTCAAAAATGCAAGCTATGTCAGATATGCAGAGGGTCCAAAGCTTTGGGACAAAACAGACAATCAGTGAGTGATCCCCTGAATTACAGCCTGCTTCGTCACCAAATAGCTGTCGGTTGACACAACAGGGACTGGAATCAAAATAACACCTAGCTGTGAGGACATGCAGAACAACAATGTGGGACATAAAGCTTATGAGGACAAGTGACTTGGCATTGTTGGAGCTATTTGGGGCAACAAGGAGGACGTGACCATCAGCACATACACCTATCTATTTATGTTCTTCGACTTAAGTGGTTTTATATGTGCGCTAGAAGACCTGCTTGTTTGATTTTGCACAAAAACTTTTTAAATAAATGAAAATAATGTTTGGTAGTTGCACTCAGTTTAGCACAATTTCAACATAGCATTATTGCACTAATACACTTCAGAAATTAATGTCTTTGTATTTTTGTCTTGTTTTCCAGTATACAAAATGCAAAAAAAAAATGTGTAGGTGATTTTGCTTATCAAGTAAATATTATATGAACTAAAAATATTCAGAAAATGTTGTCTTTAGAATTTAGATAATGCAAGTTAAAATAACCACCAAACTATCGGAATTGCAAATATAAGTCTGAATAATCATCTATCGGTATCATTAAAAAAATATATATTTACATCGGTGCATCTCAAAAAGATATTTGCCAGTTCGGTAAGAAAAATTAATATTAATTCAATTAACCTTAATAAAACGTAATAAAGTAAATTTTTCTTAACCCACTGCCAAATATTTTTAGTTGTTTTATGCATAACTTACTTGATTTAATTTTTTTATGAGACTTAAAATGTTAGCTTCTCGACTTAAGGTTTTAAATATTTATGCTGGAAATAAAAAATTTTAAGTGAATATTTGTGAAAACAACATTAGAAAATGTTTAACAACCCTATAGTGTTAAAAATCTGAATTTGTTTTATTTAAGACACAACCAAAACTTTAAATTATATTTGTTAACAATGTTAAGCTGTGGTCAAGAATCACTTCTGTCTCAACTCAGTTTTACCATAGACTGTAAAAAATATGGAAGTAGTGTCCGTGACGTCACCTATTGGTTTGTAAAGAGCTTTTTTGAAGCCAATAGTGGGCGAAGCCATCTTGGCCGCGCGTTAATGGGTAAAGAGGCGGGAAAAGGGTGATGCTGAGGTGGTTGGTTGCTGAAACCATGCCCGCCTAGCTTGACGGTAGTCAAAAGCAGTGGCAGTTCACCTGTCACTCAAGTGGCCACGCTCTTAATTAATATAATTTAAACGGATGAGTTACAACCCCCCCCCCCAAAGTTGTCATGAAAGACAAAATGAGCTATATAGATTTTTATAGCATATCACCCTATAGCCCAAGACAGCTTGCCCACTGAAGCTAAGCAGGGCTGAGCCTGGTCAGTACTTGGATGGGAGACCACCTGGGAAAACCAGGTTGCTGCTGGTAGTGGTGTTAGTGAGACCAGCAGGGGGTGCTCACCCTGTTGTCTGTGTGGGTCCTAACAGCCCAGTATAGTGATGGGGACACTATACTGTCAAAAAGCACCCTCCTTCGGATGAGACGTTAAATCAAGGTCCTGACTATCTGTGGTCATTAAAAATCCCAGGATGTCCTTCGATAAAGAGTAGGGGTGTGCCCGGGCATCCTGGCCAAAACTTGCCCACTGGCCTACTTATCATCCCTCATACTAATTGGCTATATCACTCTATCTCCTCTCCACCAATAAGCTGGTGTGTGGTGGGTGTTCTGGCGCAATATGGCTGCCGTCACATCATCCAGGTGGATGCTGCACATTGGTGGTGGTTGAGGAGATTCCCCTGTTCATATGTAAAGCGCTTTGAGTACTGAGAAAGCGCTATATAAATGTATGGAATTATTTTTATTATTATATAGACCAAAATCACTTTTTGTACCAGGCTGTAAACATATTAAAATGTTTTGTTGTAAAGTTGGGCATCTTAACAAAGGGGGGGGGGGGGGCTATGGGAATTGTCTCCCTTTTGGAGCCAGCTCTAGCGGTCAGCGAATAATTGCAGTTTAAGTAATTTCCTTATTGGCTTCATCAGAGAGATCGGAATGTTGTCCCTCGAGTTCTACTTTATCCCCAGGACACTAATTCTTACTCACCCAATGCAGAACATGCATCCAGTTGCCTAGCAACGGCTCCATCTGCCAAATCCAACAGGTAACCGATCAGAACCAGCCAGCATGCGGCATGATGATGCCTGTGAATAACAATGGGGGCATAATGGTGAACTTTTAAGCTCAAACTTGTTGTCAAGTGAAATTTCTGAGATTTTAAACTTTTTCCACTTTAAAACACATTACTTATCAGTCAGATAACTGTACAGACGTTGATATCAATATCTTTCTCACACTGAAAGTTTATAAAATGATTTTCCTAATCAAAAACGTATGTGCTTACCCACTGAGACTGCAGAGAATTGAGGCCATTCCCATGACCATGTTGGCCATAGAAAGAGCATTGGCAGCATTTTTACGGGCAAACTCCTTCAGATGCACCCAGTTAGCTTTTTCGTTCAGCAACAGTTTGTTAGCATACTGGAAAAAGCCTGGGACCAATGACAAATACTAGCAATTACACAACAGCTCGTATTTCGTCCATACATTGTTTGGAGAGTCCTATGTGACAATATACTAAAAGAGGGTGAAGAAACTGGATACCAGGAAATTACAAGCAGCTTGATTAAGAAAAATATGTTAACTAGTTACACTTTATGATTAATTGTCTGTTTATCATTCTAAAGTACAGGATAAAAACATACCGTGTTTGTAATGATTAACTTTACCTTTCTAGAACATTTACAAGTAAAAAACAAACAGAAAGGAAGTAGATATGTTTACAAATACTTTTACAACTGTAATGCAATAAAATAACTGTAATAATATTTGTCCAATAAAATATACACACTGTATTAGTTAGAAAATGTAACTGTGGTAACTAAAGCCTTCAATTATTAACAGCAAACGTAAATCTGTTATGCACTGATGTACAGAAAGACCTACTCCTAAGAAAATACACCACTGCATTGCCATCAACAAAGCAATTCAATAATATAATTTCAAATGATTGGTCATTTGAATTATAAGCCCTCAATGCATGAAAACCCAAGGTGCTAATGCCACAAAAGGATACAGTTTTCAGAACAGAATAGAAAGAGGTGTTGGGAAAGATCACCACTGGGGTTAAATGTTGTTATTCATTCACAAAGCAGATATTACATATTGATCTACAACCATTACAGCAGATCCCTACAACCAGGCCACCAGAAAAACATGTTCACACTGCAGACAAAAATCCAATCTTTGTGATGGCATGTCAACATTGATGCCATAACAATGATACAGGCAAATGACTTTCTAGTCCAACAACTAGATGCACCTGGTGGTAACAATACAAAACCTATAGAAACTGCAGTTGAACAGCTTTGGCATTGATTTTTTTGATAGGGCTAAGGCCACATCCACACGAAGCCAGAACTGATCTTTTATCCTCTTTTTAAAAAAGGCTGTAAACACGGCGTCGTCTGAAGACACAATCTGCAACTTAAATCGATGTATGCATGTGGCGCTGTCATTCTGCAAAAGAGATACACTACAAGACTTGGATCTTTATGCATATGCATAAACATTGTCTGTGTCTGAAATTCATAAATATGAGCTGACATCACTCACATCTCAAACTTGTCTTCCGACATTTTGAGTACCTGAAGTGGTAGCAAAAGAACTAGAAGCTACTGTATGCCTTCAATATGTTGTGAGCATCAAAATTGCTATTTTTACAACACTAAGAAGGCTCGACACAACACGATACTTTGCTTGAAGTATCACTGTGTCTCTACATGTAAACTCGAGCATTGAGAACATTGTTTTTGTAAACAGAGTTTACTAAAAAGAAGGCTTTGAACAACTGACTTTGGTTGTTTTTGTGTCCGCTCGCCGCCATCTTGCCAGTCAAGATGTATCGATCTGCAAAGGGAGGAGAGTAAAGATATATAATGCACAGATAATTTGTTGTTTTGTTGCAAGTGGAAAACAATATTGACCTTCTAGTTGAAAAAGGAGCCTTATATGAGATTCATTCATTAATTCGCATTCGGAAATGGATTATTTACGTCTGGCAAAGATGGCGAGCGGACACCATAACAGCCAAAGTCAGTTGTTGAAAAACTTTCTTTTTAGTAAACTCTGTGTACACAAACAATGTTCTCAATGCTCACGTTCATGTTGATACTTGAGAAGTTTCATGTTGTGTTGTGCCTTCTTTGTGTTGTAAAAATAGTGGTAGCAGCGGACAGCGGCTGGAAGAATGCATCAGGGATCGAGTAGGCATCACACCCTAACCAAGATTTTTTCTTAAAGTAGTGTTTCTTTTCCTGACAGTCGAGGTGCGAAATGTTGTCTTCCTGTCTCCATAAGAATCATAGACAGTAAAAGATAAGAAATCCGTAAATCGTAGCAAGCTAGCCGATGCTTGTCAGTAGCCTACTCAAGATGGCGGCATGCAACTGGAATGAGGTAAAAGGTCACATGACTGAGGCTGTTTCTCAATTCCAAGAACACAAAGAACGGACTTGCATTTTCGTGGAGATCGGTCTTGATAGGCATCCTTGGAAGAACGATCTCAGAAGGTTGCGAGAACACAGAAAGCACTTGTGAGAATTAAGATGTGTGCGCTCTTCCTGTGCGATCTTCCTGATGTGTGCGATCTTCCTGTTTCTCAATGTCAAGGATACTTGCATGCCGCCATCTTGAGTACCTACTGAGAACCAGTAGGCTACTGACAAGCATTGGCTAGCTTGCTACGATTTATGGATTTCTTATCTTTTACTGTCTATGATACACATATGAGATATTTCTCGAAAGATGGACTCACTCCTTGGTTGAAATTCCGAGGATCCTCGACATTGGAACAGTTCTTTGACGGATGTTGATGAAGTAGCATCCTTGAAATTCTGGCTTCCCAAGATCCTTCCATGGCATTGAGAAATGGGTAGTGCCTGATATTCATGGATAGACGTTTCATCGTACGCATGTGTGGTCCTAACTTCCAGTTTCAATTTTTTTATGCTCTGACTAGTTACTAAACTGAACTCTTGAACAAATACCTTGTCGAAAAAAAAACAAATGTTTTGGTATCCTAGGTAATCTACGTGTTTATTTGGCTTGTTATATAAATAAACTATGTTGAAGTTACGTGTTGACCACGAAAGCCGCTTGTTTATGTTGTTACTGCTGAAACTGTCTATACCCTTAAAAGGTGCCGCCATTTGTAGTGGTGTCCGATATTATAGTGGATATTATCAAGTTCACTTTTTCATTCCCATACTGCACCGCAACTGAGTGTAAATCCGATGT